>NW_017189749.1:0-32787 GCF_001704415.2 Capra hircus | reverse complement strand
TGGTGCATACACTCATGAGTGCCAGATCATGAATTGCAGGATAATTGCACCAAGCTAGCTGCTGGATGCATACTACAGAGGGTGAGCTCAGTAGCTTCACTGAGTGCATGCTTCACACTATGAGCTAAACAGCACTTGATGGTGTTATATTGACAGTGTGCCTACTTTAGAGCACTTGCTTAGAAGTGGCAGAATACATACTTTGAAATAAACTCGGTAGACTGATCCTAAGATGGCAGTGACATATGAGAAGGAGGTCAAATATTCCTCAGTAAATGCCTCGAACGATTGTCAGGATATGGAGTAACTTCCAATAAACAAGTTCTATATACTGGCAGAGGACACTAGATACCAAGAAAGGCCAATCAATTTGTTTATAATGAGGTAGGAGAAGAGATAAACAAGAATAGAGAGACAAATGATTTAGGGATAGAGACTGATTCTAGAACCAGACATGCAACAATGGACTAGTTCTGAATTGTAACCCTGCTTATTTAAATTAGATGAATTGTGCATCATGTGAAATGCCAGACTGGATGAAACACAAGCCTGAATCAAGATTGCTTGGAGAAATAGCAATAACCTCAGATACACAGATTGCAAAATCCATATAAGCAGAAAGTGAAGAGGGACTAAAGAGCCCTCTTGATGAAACTGAAACAGTAGAGTGAAAAAGATGGCTTAAAACTCAACATTCCAAAATGAAGATCATGGCATCTGGTCCCATGATTTCATGGCAAGTAGATGGGGAAACAATGGAAACAGTGAGAGACTTTATTTTCTTGGCTCCAAAATTACTGTAGATGGTGGCTGCAGCATAAAATTAAAAGATACATGCTTCTCTGGGAAAAAAAAAAAAAAAAAAAAGCTATGACCAAACTAGACAGCATATTTAAAAACAGAGACATTACCTTGCCAACAAAAGTCTTTCTAGTCCAAGCTATAATTTTTTGAGTAGTCATGAATGGATGTGAGAGTTGAACTATACTGAAAGCTGAGCCCTGAAAACTTAATGCTTTTGAAGTGTGGTGTCGGAGTAAACTATCGAGAGTCCCTTGGACAGCAAGGGAATAAAATCAGTCAGTAAGAAATTCAGTCCTGAATATTTATTGGAAGGACTGATGCTAGAGCTGAATACAATACCTTGGCTACCTGATGCGAAGAACTGACTCTTGCAAATGACCCCAGTGCTGGGAAAGATTAAAGGCAGGAGGAGAAGCGGATGAGAGAGGATGAGATTGAGTTCACCACTGACTCAATGGAGATGAGTTTGAGCAAGCTATGGAAGTTGGTGATGGACAGAGGAGCGTGCTGTGCCACAGTTCTTGTGGTTGCAAATAGTTGGACTGAGCAACTGAACTGAACTTGTTTTGGGGATAGAAAGTCAATTCTGAGTCAGAATGATAAGAAGTCTGGGCTCCCCAAAGTGGAGAAAGGTGTCTGGGTTGTTGAGGAGGAGATGGAGTGTTCTGGAATTCTCAAGGAGGAGAAAAGGACAAAGATGTTTGTTTGCTGGTTGTTTGTTTTTCTCTATATTCCTATATTCTCTATATTCCTTGGTCTTCGTCACATAAAGTGCTCCCCCCCCACTTTATATGTGGAACTGATGATTACACCACAAACAACTCAGTTTAAATTCTGTAATTGGGATTATATAGCAACAATGTATCGTGCTTGAGGACAGTTTCTCCTGCCTGAAAACCTTCTGACTAATCCTTATATTTTAGAAGGTGTATTATGGGAGTGCATCTGGTAGGGTCTTTCTATTGTTAAATACTAATCCTATTATCCTAAAATGTAAATTGTGGAAGTAGGTCTGGTAAAATTTTCACAGACTTGAGACATTATTTTGATTTATTATAATGACTATATTAAAATGTGTGTAACTCCCTTGCTAACACTAGCAAGGGGGACATTCTCCGGTCCCCTTCTGATGTCCATGTCAGAAGCTTTCTCTGTCCCTTTTCTTACTTTAATAAAATTTTGCTATGCAAGTGCTCTTGAGTGATCAAGTCTGGTCCCTGATCCTGAAGTTAAATCTTCTTCTTCAGAGATCATGAATATGGAACTATTCATCTTAAGCTGTTAGAGAAGGAGAAGTTTCCATACCACAGGAAACCCTCTCAGAGGTTGATTCAGTGGGCCACTTTGGAATCTCAGAGGGTAGTATAAGCACCCACTCCCCCTCAAACAAAAATCATCTCAGAACTCAAGCCAAAAAGGCAATTATCAGTGGAGAATTGCCTCACAGTCTCATGTTCAACCATCTCAAGTAGGGGCTATGTACAGAGGCACCCTCTGCTTCTTCAGTCTTTATAATAAAGATGGGGTTTGAATGCCCTGAAGACACTCTGAGAGGACTAATATGATATAGCAGCCTGAACCACAGAATGCTAGAGAAACAAAAATAATAAATAAATAAATAAATAAAAGGAATGTTCCCATGGGAAGGCTCCAAGACCACACTGCGACCCCTGACCTACTCACACAACAGACTGTGCCCTAGTAATTACCAAAGGAAAGCAAGCCAGCTTCCATTATGGCCCTCCCAGGAGGCAAAGATTCAGAATGTTTAAAACCAGAGGCAGAAGACCATAAGCTTTTAGGCCCAGGAGACTGCATCTCCTGCCAAGCTGTGAGCAGACTCTATCCATGAGCAGCCCCTAACCATGGTTTCCTGGGATCTGGGACAGTGTATAGCTGCCAAGAGTGTCATAACCTGAGATCAGCTCCTCTGCAGAGATGCACAGCTCACCATGGACTGTATTTTTGTGGAGTATCTGAGAAACTGCCCAGATTGAACCTGAGCAGTGCACAAAAATGATGGCCCACCAGGGACTATGACACCATAGTGATCCCGAGAGCCTGAGTGGCTCTCTGGAACAGTGTACTCTGGAACATCCTGGAACCTGAGCAGCATGGACCTGAGAAGTGCATGAGACGAAGAGCCTACCTGGGACTATGCTCTAGCAGAACACCAGGCCACTTGGCCCTAGAAAGAGCAAGAGATGTATGGCTCACTTGGGACTGGGCTTTCAGAGAACACTCAGGAATCTGAGCAGTTTAGGTCTGGGAAGTGCAGGAGACAAAGATCCCACCTGGGACTGTGCCCTGACAGAGAACTGAGGAGTCTGGACTGGTGGGGCCTGGGAAGAGTGGGACATGTACGGCTCACCTGCGACTGAGCCTTCATAGAACACCTGGGAATCTGAGCAGCTTGGACCTGGGAAGTGCAGGAGACATATGGCCAACCTGGGACTGCATGCCTAGAACAGGACAGACCCTGAGTAGCTTGGGCCTGGGAAGTGCATGAGATACATGGCCCACCTGTGACTGTGCCCTCACGAAGCACCCAGGAGCCTGAGTGGTTGGATCTGAGAATTGTACATCACTTTGGTTTTTGGCAGGCCCTGTGCTTTCCGTTCATACAAGGAATCCCCACAAAGCCCAGCAGTATTTGTTTGCAGTGTTCCTGGCTCTCCACTGTAGAGCAGAGCAAGTGACCCTGAATAAGGTCTACTGTCACCATTTCCTATTAGGCCTAAGATTAGACATTGCAGAGATTTGCAAGCAGAGGAGGCCATCCTAAGTAAAGATAAGACAGGAGAACCACTCCAGAAGTGGCAGGTGCAACATATTACAGTCAAGCAGTAAAATTGCATTTAAGGACAATTGCAGACTTTTAAAACAAGTGCAAGCAAGAACAAGGGATTGCCTGACACTGAACTGACCACACAATATTTTTTCTAATTTTTGTGTTCAATTATGTTTTGGTTTATTTTCTATTGTACATTGAGGAGTCCAAATTCTAATCTATGTTTTTAATTTTGCTTTCTGATATTTGCTATTAGTTTTGTAGCTGCTGCTACTGCTAAGTCACTTCAGTCGTGTCTGACCCTGTGCGACCCGATAGATGGCAGCCCACTAGCCTCGTCTGCCCCTGGGATTTTCTAGGCAAGAATACTGGAGTGGATTGCCATTTTCTTCTCCAATGCATGAAAGTGAAAAGTGAAAGTGAATTCGATCAGTCGTGCCCAACTCTTAGTGACCCCAGGGACTGCAGCCTACCAGGCTCTTCCGTCCATGGGATTTTCCAGGCAAGAGTACTAGAGTGGGTTGCCTTTGCCGTAGCATTACTTTTTTTAATATATATTTTCACTCAGGGATTTGATTACAGGCTTGATTGCTCTCTTTCTTTTTGACTTTCTTTTTTCCTCCTGATCACCTCTATCTAGCTCTCCCTTTTCTTCTCTATATACAACACTGTGAATCTCTTTGACAGTTCAGGATGTGGATTATTTCATCACTAACACGGGGTTTTGTCTTCTGTGCAATGTTGAAAGACTAGTCTGAGGTTACTGAAAGAGGGGGACCAAAAGCCAGAGGCAGGTAACTCAGCTCCAGAACTTTGGATCATCATAGAACCCCTGGCCTCAGGGAATAGTGATAGAAAAGATCCCATACAAAAGGATGGATGCCTACACTGAAAGGAAGCTCCACCCAAGAGCAGTGAGCTCCAGTGCAAGACAAACCATGCTCATCTTCCAGCAAAACAAGAACACACTCAAGAAAATTAAAGGAGAGCCTTCTCAGTTCAGTCACTCACCTGTCTCTGACTCTTTGCAACTCCATGGAATGCAGCACACCAGGCCTCCCTGTCAATCACCAACTTGCAAAGTTTACTCAACACATGGACAGAGTCAATGATGCCATCCAACCATCTCATCCTCTGGCATGCCTTTCTCCTCTGGACCTCAATCATTCCCAGCATCAGGGTCTTTTCAAATGAGTCAGCTCTTTGCATCCGGTGGTCAAAGTATTGAAGTTTCAGCTTCAGCATCAGTCCTTCCAATAAATATTCAAGACTGATTTCCATCAGGATGGACTTGTTGAATCTTCTTGTAGTACAAGGGATTTTCAAGAGACTTCTCCAACACTGCAATTCAAAAGCGTCAGTTCGTCGATACTCAACTTTCTTTATAGTCCAACTCTCACATCCATACATGACTATTAGAAAAATCATAGCTTTGACTAGACAGACCTTTGTCGGAAAAGTAATGTCTCTGCTTTTTAATATGCTGTCTAGGTGGTCATACCTTTCCTTCCAAGGAGTAAGCATCTTTGAATTTCATGGCTGCAGTGACTATCTGTAGTGATTGTGGAGCCCCTCAAAAGACAGTCAAACAGTGATTGCCCATCTATTTGGCATAAATTGATTGGATCAGATGCCATGATCTTAGTTTTCAGAATGCTGAGCTTTAAGCCAACATTTTCACTCTCCTCTTTCAATTTCATTAAATGGCTCTTTAGTTCTTCTTCCCTTTCTGCCACAAGGGATATGTCATCTGCATATCTGAGGTTATTTCTCCTGGCAAACTTGATTCCAGCTTGTGCTTCATCCAGCACAGCATTTCTCACGATGTACTCTGCATAGAAGTTAAATAAGCAGAGTGAAAATATACAGCCTTGACATACTCCATTTCCTGTGTGGAAGCAGTTGTTCATATCTCATTCAAACTGATGTTTTCTGGCCTGTATAGAGGCTTCTGAAGAGGCAGGTCAGCTGCTCTGATATTCCCATCTCTTTCAGAATTTCCCAGCGATTTTTGTAATGCACACAGTCAAAGTCTTTGGAATAGTCAATAAAGCAGAAGCAGATCTTTTCCTGGAACTCTCTTGCTTTATTGATGATGCAGCAGATGTTGGCCATTTGATCTCTGTTTCCTCTGACTTTTCCAAAACCAGCTTAAACATATAGAAGTTTATGGTTTATGTGTTGCTGAAGCATGGCTTGAAGATTTTTGTACATTACTCTACTAGCGTATGAGATGAGTGAAATCGTGCGGTAGTTTGAGCATTCTTTGGCATTGCCTTTGTTTCGGATTGGATGAAAACTGACTTTTTCCAGTCCTGAGCCGCTGCTGAGTTTTTTAAATTTGCTGACATGTCGAGTGAAGCACTTCCATAGCATAATATTTTAGGATTTGAAATAGCTCAACTGGAGTTCTTTCTTTTCCACTAACTTTGTTCATAGTGATGCTTCTTAAGGCCCACTTGACTTCACATTCCAAGATGTCTGGATTTAGGTGAGTGATCACATCATCATGATTATTTGGATTATGAAGATCTTTGATGTACAGTTCTTCTATGTATTCTTTGCCACCTCTTCTTAATATCTACTGCTTCTGTTAGGTCCATACCACTCTGTCATTTATTGCACCCATCTTTGCATGAAATACCCGCTTGGTATCTCAGATTTTCTTGAAGAAATCTTTAGTCTTTCCCATTCTATTGGTTTGCTTTATTTCTTTGCACTAATCACTGAGGAAGGCTTTCTTATCTCTCCTTGCTATTCTTTGAAACTCTGTCTTCAAATGAGTATATCTTTCCTTCTCTCCTTTGCCTTTCATTTATCTTCATATCACAGCTAATTGTAAGGCCTCCTCAGGCAGCCATTTTGCCTTTTTGCGTTTCTTTTTTCTTGGGGATGGTTTTGATCCCTGTCTCCTGTCATGAACCTACATCCATAGTTCATCAGCCATTCTATCAGATCTAGTCCCTTAAATTTATTTCTCACTTAAACTGTATAATCATAAGGGATTTGATATAGGTCATTCCTAAAAGGTTTGGTGGTTTTTCCTACATTTTTCAATTTGTCTGAATTTGACAATACAGATTTCATAATCTGAGCCACAGTCAGCCTCTGGTATTGCTTTATGCTCTCTAGGAGGAGTAAGCATCTTTTAATTTCATGGCTGTAGTCACTACCTTCAGTGATTTTGGAGCCCTCCAAATAATGTCTGCCACCATTTCCACTGTTTTCTCACCTATTTGCCATGAAGTGATGGGACAGGATGACATCTCAGCTTTCCTAAGGTAGAGCTTTAAGCCTCCTTCTTCACTCTCCTCTTTCACTTTCATCAAGAGACTCTTCAGTTCCTCTTCACTTTCTCCCATAAGGGTGGTGTCATCTACATATCTGAAGTTTTTGACAATTCTCCTGGCAGTCTTGTTTCCAGTTTGCGTTTCCTCCAGTCATACATTTCTCTGCATAGAAGTTAAATAAACAGGGTGACAATATATACCCTTGAGGTACTCCTTTTCATATTTGGATCCAGTCTGTTATTCAATGTCCAGTTCTAACTGTTTCTTCCTGAACTGCATACAGGCTTCTCAAGAGGCAAGTCCAGTGGTGTGGTATTACCATCTCTTTCAGAATTTTCTGCAGTTTATTTTGATCCATACAGTCAAAGGCTTTGACATACTTAGTAAAGCAGAACTAGATGTTTTTCTGGAACTTGCTTGCTTTTTTTGAAGATCCAGTAGATGCTGGGAATTTGATCTTTGGTTCCTCTGTATTTTCTAAAACAAGCTTGAATATCTGGAAGTTCATGGTTCATATATTGCTGAAGCCTGGTTTGGAGAATTTTGAGCATTTCTTTGTTAGCATGTGAGATGAGTGCAATTGCATGGTAGTTTAAGCATTCTTTGGCATTGCCTTTTTTGAGATTGGAATGAAAACTGACCATTTCCAACTGAGCCACAGCTGAGATTTTCAAATTTCCTGTCATACTGAGTACATCACTTTCACAGCATCATCTATGAGGATTTGAAATAGCTCAACTGGAATCAAAGCCATAATAGAGCCCCCAATTCTCTAATAGACACTACACTGACTCTCAGAACAAATGAGATCAACAGCCATCTTCTATAACAACAACAAGTTCTCTCAACTAGAAAACTTTCACAAGCCACTGGTCCCACCACATTCACTTGGAGGAGACTACCCAATTAATAGCAATGATGGCCCTCCAGTTTGCAGAAAATAGACCTCAAAGACAGCCATATAAACAACATGAAAAGGCAGAGACATATCAAGCAGATGAAGGAACACAATAAAAATCTACAAACCAATGAGAGAGGAGGAGGTAGGAAGTCTACAGGAAAAACAGTTCAGCATAATAATAGTCCAAGTCTTGGAAACAAATGGATCTACAGATAAGTAGACTTTAGACACGGATTGAGAAGATGAAATCGGTGTTTAAAATGGACCTAGAAGAAATAATGAGTAGTCAATCAATAATGAACAATGAAATAACTGAAATAGAAATCACTCTGGACAACAGGGACAGTAGAGTAACTGAGGCAGAAGAAAGACTAAGTAAGCTGGAAGATAGAATGTTGGAAATAAATGAAGCAGAACAGGAAAAAAAAAAAAAAAGAGAGAGAGAGAGAGAAATGAGGACAATCTCAGAGACCTATGGGACAATGTTAAATGCCCCAATATTTAAATAATAGGTTTCTCAGAGAAAGAAGACAAAAGGAAAGGGCATGAGAAAATATTTGAGGAGGAAATAGTTAAAAACTTCCCTGAAATGAAAAAAAGAAGAGACACCTAAGATCAAAAATCTCAGTGTGTCCCATAGGGATAAAACCAAGACAAAGCATGTCAAAACACACATTAATCAAAGTAAAAATAAACAAACAAATAAATATACACAATGAACAAATATTAAAGGCAACAAAGGAATAACAACAAATGACATAGAAGGGAACCCCATAAGGATAACAGCTGATCTTACAATAGAAACCCTTCAGCTTAGAAGGGAATGGCAGGATATACTTAAAGTGTTGAAAGGCAAAAACCTAAAGCCAAGATTACTCTATCCAACAAGGAGAGTATTCTCATTCAAAAGAGAAAACAAAAGCTTTACAGACAAACAAAAGAAATTAGTATTCAGAACCACCAAACCAGCACTTCTGGAAATACTGAAGGATCTTCTCTAGATAGGAAACAGAAAAGCTTATAAAAAGAAAGCCACAAAAATATATAGATAATGGTAACAAGATCATACTTATCAACAACTACCTTAAACAGAAATGGGCTAAATGCTCCAATAAAAAGACAAAGACTGTCTGAATGCATACAAGAATATACTGTCTGCAAGAAAACCATCTCATAACTAGGGACACATACAGCCTGGAAGTGATGGCCAGGAAAAAGCTGTTTTGTGAAAATAGAGAGCAAAAATGAGAGGAGCAATACTTATATCAGATAAATTGGCTTTAATTAAAGACTACTATAGGAGACAAAGAAGGTTGCATTGCATAACAATCAAGGTATCAATCCAAGAAGAAGCTATACGCACCCAATGTAGGAGCACCTCAATACAAGAGGCAAATGCCAACAACTATTAGAGCAGAAATAGACACTAACCAATAGTATTGGGTGATTTTAATACTGCACTCATAACATGAACAGATCATCCAAACAGAAAATAAAATAATGAAAACTCAAGTTTTAGAAGATACATTAGACCAGTTTGAGCTAATTGATATCTACAGGTCATCCCACCTCAAAATAACAGATTTCACCTTTTTCTCCTTTTTTCTCCTTTTACTCAAGTGTAAATGGAACATTATCTTAGGACAGATCACATCCAAGGTTGGATCACATCTAACCTTGATAAACTTCAAGAAATTGTAATATTTTCAAGCATATTTTCTGATCACAATGTTGTTAGATCAGATAACAACAACAGGAAAACAACACCAACAACAACTAGAGGAAACACAAGTAATTTGGAGGCTAAACAGCACAAAATTCAAATTTGAATTCAACAAAATTCAGAGTTTTTTTGAAAAAAAAACAAAAACCTCTGCCAAAGTAGTCATAGGTGGAACATACCTCAACATAATGAAAGCCAAATATGACAAAACCATTACAAATATTATTGTCAATAATGAAAAGCTGAAAAAATTTGCTTTAAAATCAGCATTAAGACAATGTACCCACACTCATCACTACTACTTCTGGGAATTCTAGCCAGTTTTCAAAGAAAAAAAAGATATAAAAAGATCCTTATTTAAAAAGAAGAGATACAACTGTCTATTTGCACATGATATTACCCTTTACACAGAAAACCCAAGAGATGCCACCAGAAAATTACTGGAGTTAATCAATGAATACAGTAAATGTGCAGGGTATAATATTAATACACAGAAACTGGTATAGTCCTACACACTCACAATGAAAAATCAGAAAGAGAAATAAAGGAACAGTCCTGTTCAGCATTGCAATAAAAGGAATAAAATAACTGGAAATAAATTTGCATAGACAAAGGGCTTCCCTGATAGCTCAATTGGTAAAGAAACTGCCTGCAATTCAGGAGACTCCTGTGTGATTCCTGGGTCAGGAAGACCCATTGAAGAAGGGATAGGCTACCCACTGTAGTGTTCTTGGGCTTCCCTTGTGGCCCCAGTTGGTGAAGTATCCTCCTGCAATGTGTGAGAACTGCGTTTGATTGCTGGGTTCGGAAGATGCTCTGGAGAAGGGAAAGGCTACCCATTCCAGTATTCTGTCCTGGAGAATTCCAATTTCCATACACTGTATAGTCCATAGGATTGCAAAGAGTCAGATTTTACTGAGCAACTTTCACTTTCCCAGAAGGATAAAACAAAGCACTGAGGAAAGAAATCAAAACATATATAGATGGAGAAACATATCATGTTCTTGGATTGGACTAATTGATGGAGTTAAAATGAATATACCACCCAAACAATCAATAGATTCAATACAATACCTCTCAAACTACCAACAATATTTTTCATAAAACTAGAACAAATTATTTTACAATTTGCATGGAAACACATAAGACCTCGAAGAGCCAAATAAGTTTTGAGAAAGAATCGAATTAGAGGAGTCAAATTTTCTGACTTCAGACTACACTACAAAGATATCAAGAGAGTATGAAAAGTGCACAAACATAGAAATATAGACCAGTGGAACAAAATATAAAGTCCAAAGATAGATTCATGCACCCATTATCTTTGACAATGGAGGCAAAATTGTGCAACAGAAAAAGACATTTTCTTCAAAAAGTGTTACTGGGAAAACTGGACAGCTATGTGCAGAAACTAGAACACTATCTAACATCATGTTCAAAAATAAACTCAAAATGGATTACAAATGTAAATGTAAGATCAGAAAATATAAAACCCTTAGAGTAAAACATAGGTATAACCACCACAAAATAAATCACAGCAAGATCTGATATGGCCCATTGCCTATACGAAATAAAAATAAATTTTAAAGAAGGAACCTAATTAAACTCTGTAGTTTTTGTACAATGAAGGAAACTACAGTTAAGGTGAATATGTAGCTTCAGAATTGGGAGAAAATAATAGCAACTCAGTGAACCCTGGGAGTTGGTGATGGACAGGGAGGCCTGGCGTGCGGCAATTCATGGTGTCGCAAAACGTCGGACACGGCTGAGCGACTGAACTGAACTGAACTGAATAGCAACTGAAAAACTAACAAAAAATTAGTCTCCAAAATATGCAAGCTGCTCATGCATCTCAATACTCAGCTACAAATACTACTCAGTAAAACAAACCACCAATCAAAACATAGGTAAAAGCCCTCTGCAAAGAAGATATACAGATTACTAAGAGACACAGAAACGTGGCTCAGCAATAAGAGCAATGCAAATCAAAACCACATTGAGGAATCATTTCATACTGGTCAGATTGGCCATCATTAAAAGTCTACAATATAATTGCTGGAGAGGATGTGGAGAAAAGGGAACACTTTTACACTGTTGATGGGGACACAAACTGGTACAACCATTATGGAGACTCCTTAGAAGGTTGGAAAGACAAATGCCATATGACCCAGCGATCCCACTCTTATACATGAACTTCAAAGAAAGTAGAATTGTAAGAAACACAGTACTCCAATGTTTACTGAAGCATTGTTTACAATACCTAGGATGTGAAAGTGACCAAGATGTCCATCAGCAGATGAATGGTTAAGGAAGTTTTGCTATATATACATATGAAATATTACTCAGTTATAAGAAGTCATGCATTTGAATCAGTTCTGAGTTGGAAGAGCATAAAACCTATTATCCAGAGTGAAGGACCTAAGAAAGAGAAAGACAAAGGTGTATAATAACTCATATATGTGGAATTTAGATAGATGGGCTATATACAGTTCAGGAGAAGAGACAAAGATCTAAAGAACAGAACTTTGACTCAGTGGGAGAAGGTGAAGTTGGGATGATTTGAGAAAAGAGCATTTAAATCTGGACGGTACCATATGTAAAATTAGAAGACCAGTGTGAGGTTTTATAACATAGGTGATACCCATGTCACAACTTCTGAAATTGTGAAATTGCATCAGCCACCAATGAGCCCTCATTCTAGTGCGCATCATGCACATTCTGAGCTTGCAGCCTCCAGCTCTCATTTTACCCCTTCTGACATCATGACCCAGGGTAGTCTGTGGTAACTGCTGAATTTGCACTTTAGGGGAGGCATCACAAACTTATTAGGCCCACATCCTAGTGCAAACATGCTGCATCTTGAACCTGAACACTGGAGCAGGCATCTTGCCACTAATACTGTTTATCATCATCTAGTGTTTCACTGTCATGACATGTTTCCATTGCTTCTTCATCTCTGGTCATCACTCTGTGTCATTTATTACCATCCAGTGTTTATTTCAGTCCTGAAACCTGTTTCAAGTGCTTGTTCAACCCACTCCAGGACAAACATATCTAGTATTCAGTGCTGTGACAGGTTAAGTGTTTCTTCATCCTCCCCTAGTTAGACACACACAGTAGTTTACCACCCTTAGTGTTTCATTTTGTGACATGCTTCTACCCACTCCAGGTCTAACACACTCAGTAGATTATCATCATCCAATGTTTTAACTGTGGAACATCCCACAAGTCTTCTTCATGCACCCCATGTCAAACATACCCAGTAGCTTATCACTATCCCATGTTTCAGTTCAGCGAGATGATTGAAGTGTTTCTTCTTTTTCTCCAGGTAAAGCACCCTCAGCAGTTTGTCACCAATGTTTCACCTGTGACATGATTCTTCTTAATTTATGTAGTTGGCTGTGTTGGGTCTTAGTTGTGTCACGTAAGATAGTCCTTGAGAGAAGCCAACTCTAACCATGGCTTTCAGTCTCTGGAGTGTGAGAACTTCAGTATTTGCAGCTGTGCAGCTTTAGTTACTCTGTAGCATGTGGGATGTTAATTTCCCAATCAGGGATTGAACCTTCATCCCCTACACTACAAGGTGGATGGTTAAGCCCTGGGCCACCAGGAAAGGCCCTGTGACATGCTATAAGTGCCTGCTTTTACATCCCATATCAAAAAGACACATTGTTTGATGGGAACATATCAGCATCCAGGGATGCAATGATTGGACACGCTTCAAGAACGTCTTCATCCACACTGGTCAAATACAAGCAGGTGATTATCACAATGTAGTGCCATTCTATGTGCTTCTTCATTGATTACTCATTGAATGTATCCAATAGATGATCATCATCTACTGTTTCAGTGCAGTGACACCTCGAGTTATTCTTCATGCACCCTGGGTCAAACACATCCAGTAGTTTATCACCAGCCAGCACTTCCAAGCTGTGACACAAACTGCTATATCATCCAGACTGGAAAAATACATCCAGTACTTTACTAAAGTTAGTTTCAGTGCTATGATGTGATTCAAGTGCCTATTCATCCACTCTCTGGAAAAACACACTCTGCAGTTTATTACCATGCAGTGCTCAGTGCCTCGACATAGGACATGCTCCTAATGCTTCTTTGCCCACCTGGTGTCAAATACTCAATAGTTTATCAGCATCTATATTTCAGTACTGTGAATCACTGCATATGCTTCTTTGTCAATCCTGGCCCATCACTGCTTGGAGTTTACCACCCTTCAGTGTTTAAGTGCTGTAATATGCCTCATGTGCTTCATCTTCTCCTGTAAAACATACTCATTACTGTATCACCATACAATATTCAGTACAGTGATATGCTTCAAATGCTTAATAGTCCACATCAGTCAAACATTCCCAGCATTTTATCTTTAGTCAAGGTTTCAGGGCCATAACTTGTGGCATATAATAGGTGTTTGTTTGACCCGCAGAGATGACACTCAACAAGTGTTTTATCACCATTCATTCTATCAGTGCTGTGACATACTCCCTGAGTTTGCTCAGACTCTTATACCTTGAATCCTGTGATACTACCCAAACATCTCATCTTCTGTTGTCCTCTACTCTTGCTCTTCTGCATTCACTGCATCAAGGTCTTCTCCTTTCAGTCAACTCTTTGCATTATGTGGCCAAGGTATTGGAGCTTCAGCAGCAGATCTTGCAGTGAATGATCAAGGTTGATCTCCTTTAGGATTGACTTCTTTGATCTCCTTGCCATCCAGTGGACTCTCAAGAGTCTTCTCGAGCTCTTCAAGTGAAAAGCTTCAACTCTTCAGTGTTCAGCCTTCCTTATGTTCCCAACTATCACATCCATATGTGACCACTGAAAGAACTAGATATTTGACTATACAGACCTTTGACAGCAAAGCAGTAGCTCTGCCTTTTAACGTGTTGTATAGAGTTGCCATGGGAGATGGTCTTGATCCCTGTCTACTGTACAATGTCACGATCCTCATTCCATAGTTCATCAGTCACTCTATCTATCAGATCTAGGCCCTTAATTCTACTTCTCATTTCCACTGTATAATCATAAGGGATTTGACTGAGGTCATACCTGAGTTGTCTAGCAGTCTTCCCTACTTTCTTCAATTTGAGTCTCAATTTGATATAAGGAGTTCATGATCTGAGCCACAGTCAGCTCCTGGTCTTGTTTTTGTTGGCTTTATCGAGCTTCTCCATCTTTGGCTGCAAAGAATATAATCAGTCTGATTTAGGTGTGGACCATCTGGTGATGTCCATGTGTAGAGTCTTTTCTTGTGTTGTTGGAAGAGGGTGTTTGCTATGACGAGTGCATTTTCTTGGCAAAACTCTCTGAGTCTTTGCCCTGCTTCATTCAGCATTCCAAGGCCAAATTTGCCTATTAATCCAGGTGTTTCTTGACTTCCTTCTTTTGCATTCCAGTCCCGTATAATGAAAAGGACATCTTTTTTGGGTGTTAGTTCTAAAAGGTCTTGTAGGTCTTCATGATCATGACCATCCCCATGGAAAAGAAATGCAAAAAAGCAAAATGGCTGTTTGGGAAGGCCTTACAAATAGCTGTGAAAAGAAGAGAGGTGAAAAGCAAAGGAGAAAAGGAAAGATATAAGCATCTGAATGCAGAGTTCCAAGGAATAGCAAGAAGAGATAAGAAAGTCTTCTTCAGCAATCAGTGCAAAGAAATAGAGGAAAAGAACAGAATGGGAAAGACTAGAGATGTCTTCAAGAAAATTAGAGATACCAAAGGAATATTTCATGCAAAGATGGGTTCGATAAAGGACAGAAATGGTATGGACTAAACAGAACCAGAAGATTTTAAGAAGAGGTGGCAAGAATACATGATAGAACTGTACAAAAAAGATCTTCACTACCCAGATAATCATGATGATGTGATCACTAATCTAGAGGTAGACAATTGGAATGTAAAGTCAAGTGGGCCTTAGAAAGCATCACTATGAACAAAGCTAGTGGAGGTGATGGAATTCCAGTTGAGCTGTTTCAAGTCCTGAAAGATGATGCTTTGAAAGTGCCGCACTCAATATGCCAGCAAATTTGGAAAACTCAGCAGTGGCCACAGGACTGGAAAAGGTCAATTTTCATTCCAATTCCAAAGAAAGGCAATGCAAAAGAATGATCAAACTACCACACAATTGCATTCATCTCACATACTAGTAAAGTAATACTCAAAATTCTCCAAGCCAGGCTTCATCAATACATGAACTATAAACTCCCTGATGTTCAACCTGGTTTTAGTAAAGGCAGAGAAACCAGAGAACAAATTGCCAACATCCACTGGATCATGGAAAAAGCAAGAGAGTTCCTGAAAAATATCTATTTTGCTTTATTGACTATGCCACAGCCTTTCACTGTGTGGAACACAATAAATTGTGGAAAATTTTGAGAGAGATGGAAATACCAGACCACCTAACCTGCCTCTTGAGAAACCTGTATGCAGGTCAGTAAGCAATAGTTAGAACTGGAAATGGAACAACAGACTGGTTCCAAAAAGAAAAAGCAGTGTGTCAAGGCAGGGTATTGTCACCCTGCTTATTTAACTTCTTTGCAGAATACATCATGAGAAACGCTGACCTGGAGGAAACACAAGCTGGAATCAAGATTGCTGGGAGAAATATCAATAACCTCAGATATGCAGATGACACCACCCTTATGGCAGAAAGGGAAGAGGAGCGAAAAAGACTCTTGATGAAAGTGAAAGATGAGAGTGAAAAAGTTGGCTTAAAGCTCAACATTCAGAAAACGAAGATCATGGCATTGGTCCCATCACTTCATGGGAAATAGATGGGGAAACAGTAGAAACAGTGTCAGACTTTATCTTTTGGGGCTCCAAAATCACTGCATATGGTGATTGCAGCCATGAAATTAAAAGACACTTACTCCTTGGAAGAAAAGTTATGACCAACCTAGATAGTATATTCAAAAGCAGAGACATTACTTTGCCAACAAAGGTCTGTCTAGTCAAGGCTGTGGTTTTTCCTGTGGTCATGTATGGATGTGAGAGTTGAACTATGAAGAAGGCTGAGTGTTGAAGAGTTGATGCTTTTGAACTGTGATGTTGGAGAAGACTCTTTAAAGTCCCTTGGACTGCAAGGAGATCCAACCAGTCCCTTTTGAAGGAGATCAGCCCTGGGATTTCTTTGGAAGGAATGATGCTAGGGGTGAAGCTTCAGCACTTTGGCCACCTCATGCAAAGAGTTGACTCATTGGAAAAGACTCTGATGCTGGGAGGGATTGGGGCAGGAGGAGAAGGGGACGACCGAGGATGAGATGTCTGGATGGCATCATGGACTCGTTGGACGTGAGTCTGAGTGAACTCCGTGAGTTGGTGATGGACAGGGAGGCCTGGTATGCTGTGATTCATGAGGTCACAAAGAGTCAGACATGACTGAGTGACTTAACTGAACTGAACTGATAGAGTTGCCATAGCTTTTCTCCCAAGGTGCAGTTCAGTTCAGTCACTCAGTTGTGTTTGACTCTGCGACCCAATGAACTGCAGAATGCCAGGCCTCCCTGTCCATCACCAACTCATAGTGTTTACCCAAACGCACACTCATTGATTCAGTGATGACATCTGTCCATCTCATCCTCTATTGTCCCCATCTCCTCCTGCCCTAAATCTTTCTCAATATCATGGTCTTTCCAAATGAGTCAGCTGTTTGAATCAGGTGGCCAAGTATTAGAGTTTCAGCTTCAACATATGTCTTTCCAATGAACACCCAGGATTGATCTCCTTTAGGATGAACTGGTTGGATTGCCTGGAAGTTCAAGGGGCTCTCAAGACCATTCTCCAACACTAAGTAAGAAAGCATCAATTCTTTGGTACTCAGCTTTCTTTACAGTCCAACACTCTCATCCAAAAATAACTACTGGAAAAATCATACCCTTGACTAGAAGGAACATTTTTGGCAAAGAAATGTCTCTGCTTTTTTAATAGGCTGTCTAGGTAAGTCATAACTTTCCTTCCAAGGAGTAAGTGTCTTATAATTTCATTGCTGCAATCACCATCATCAGTGATTTTGGAGCCACCCTTAAAAAAAATGTCAGCCAGAGAATCCCCATCTATTTCCCATGAAGTGATGGGACCAGATGCCATGATCTTAGTTTTCTGAATGTTGAGCTTTAAGCCAACACTTTCACTCTCCTCTTTCCCTTTCATCAAGAGGATCTTTAGTTCTTCTTCACTTTCTGTGATAAGGGTGTTGTCATCTGCATATCTGAGGTTATTGACATTTCTCCCAGCAATCTTGATTCCATCTTGGGCTTCATCCAGCCCAGCGTTTCTCATGATATACTCTGCATAGAAGTTAAATAAGCAGGGTGACAGTTGATAGCCTTGAGGTACTCCTTTTCCAAACCAGTCTGCTGTTCCATTTCCAGTTCTAACTGTTGCTTTCTGATCTGCATACATGTTTCTCAAGAGGTAGGTCAAGTGGTCTGGTAATCCCATCTCTTTCAGAATTTTCCACAGTTTATTGTGATCCACACAGTCAAAGGCTTTGGCATAGTCAATAAAGCAGAAGTAGATGATTTTCTGGAACTTGTTCACTTTTTCGGTGGTCCTGCAGATGTTGGCAACTTGATCTCTGGTTTCTCTGCCTTTTTGAAAACGAGCTTGAACATCAGGAAGTGCACGGCTGATGTATCACTGAAGCCTGGTTTGGAGAATTTTGAGCATTACCTTTCTAGTGTGTGAGATGAGTGCAATTGTGCGGTAGTTTGAGCATTCTTTGGCATTGCCTTTCTTTGGGATTGGAATGAAAATTGACCTTTTCCAGTCTCCTAGCCATTGCTGAGTTTTCCAAATTTGCTGGCTTATTGAATGCGGCAATTTCATAGCATCATCTTTTAGGTTTTGAAATAGCTTAACGGGATTTCCATCACCTCCACTACCTTTGTCCATAGTGGTGCTTTCTAAGGCCCACTTGACTTCCCATTCTAGGATGTCTGGGTCTAGGTGAGTGAACATTCTATCGTGATTATCTGGGTTATGAAGATCTTTTTTGTACAGTTCTTCTATGTATTCTTGCCACCTCTTTTTAATTTCTTCTGCTTCTCTTATGTCCATTACATTTCTATCCTTTATTGTGTATATCTTTGCATGAAATGTTCCCGTAGTATCTCTAATTTTCTTGAACAGGTCTCTAGTCTTTTCCATTCTATTGTTTGCCTCTATTTCTTTCCACTGATCCCTGAGGATGACTTTCTTGTTTCTCCTTGCTATTCTTTGAATCTCTGCATTCAAATGGGTATATCTTTCCTTTTCTCCTTCGCTTTTCAATTCCCTTCTTTTCACAGTTTTGTAATGCCTCCTCAGAGAGCCATTTTCCTTTTTTTCCATGATTTTCCCCTTGGGTATGGTGTTTACTCCTGTCTCCTGTACAATGTCACAAACCTCCGTCCATAGTTCATCAGGTACTCTGTCTATCAGATCTAGTCCTTAAATCTATTTCTCACTTCCACTGAATTATCATCAGGGATTTGATTTAGGTCACATCTTAATGGTCAAGGAGCAGGCACTTTTTAATCATGGCTGCAGTGGCTATTACGTTGATGTTAGGCCTTAATACCAAATTTAGTAATGTGTCAGTTTTATATTAATTACCTGTTTCATTCTATTTATTCTGATGCCCACATTTGTCATTTAAGTCAAGAAGACATTGTCCCATACTGGCTAATGCTTATGTCAGTGCTAAAAAAACGTAATAGTAGTATCAGGTGGTCTCTTGACTATTCTTGGATATAATTATCTTTAAAAATTGATGCTTTATCTTGAAATACAACTTTAAGCACTTTAGAACAAGCATCAACGTGTTCTCAAGCAAAGATTTGTTAATGATCAAGCTACTGTTTATAATCAGTAGAGTTCATGAAAGAAAGGCGAGCCAAGATTTGATCAATACTCAGCGTGAGGGTTGCTAAGTCAGCATTTAGGGTACCGTTTGAAATGAGCCACTTTCATGTCCAAAGGCAGAGTGTGTAGTCATAATGACCAAGACTGAATTGTCTTTCTCATATTAGCAGATAACTTAAATACTCCCAGTAGCAGATAGCTTTTTGTGGAAATAGCATTTGTGATTTTGGATTAACAGCTTTACTTGTGTTGATGTTTTCCTGCTCTAAAAATAGGGGGATATATACATAAGTGTAGCTGAAGAGACTATAGACATTGTTTGAGAGATTATGAATCTTCTCATTTACATGGAGAAAATTAATATATGTCACCTTGAGACAGCTCTCATTTGTTATAACGTTTGGCCATTTTTTTTTTTTTTAAATTATAGTTTGGTCTAAAGGTAGCTCTAAAACTGAAGTTACTAACCTAATAACAAAGTTACATTTTAGGAAATATTAAACAGTATCTTACAGTTGTTTGTTTGGTTGTTTTGTTTTGTTTTTCTGCCGCTTCTGAAGAATAGGCTCAGGTAACCAAAATGTCGGGAAATGCACTATTGGAAGCAATGTGTTTTGATTTTGTGACAAGGATATGTCATATCCTAGGAAGCTTAAACCAGAAGGTCAGTGTGGATATATATTTTACTTTAATAAAAAACTTACATTTAAAAAATTTACCTGTGCTTCCAAGTGACTGCCTTTTGTGAATTCTTGATGACTTCAAAAATAATAATTTATGTGGCAATATAAATGTATAAAATTAGAAAATCCTTGATAACTTTCATAATAGGATTTATGTTTAGAAAGAATGATTTGTAAGACCTAGGCTGAACTTATGCTAGATATGTTTACACTTGAGGAATCAGGCAAATTCTGTGTATGAAACAAATGGCCTAGACTCAACAAAAATATTAAGCTGTGAAAGAAAGAAAGAAATACAGAAAAAAAAAACCCTCTAAAAATAATTTTCAAGACAAAATGAGCCTAATTGCTAATTAAATATAGTGTATGGTTCTGCATAAGACTTTGATTTGTGGAAACAGCTGTAGGTAGTGTTAGGACCATTTGAAATTGGAATATGATAGCTCATCTCATTTAGTAATTTTGGCATATTTATTGATCATGTTGTTTAAAACGTCTTACATCTTTAATTTTATGGATTGAAAAACAGTTTTGTTGTCTTGAATAATTCTTTTCCAGTTAATGATTTTGGGCCTGAATCGATGTATATTTGTAACAAGATGACTATATTTGTGTAGATGGGTTATTTTTATTTGTTTAGAATAACTAAAAATTCCCAGAGTGATTTGTGAATAAAAGTAATTTATGTGACAAAGAACTATGCTTTTGTAATTTTAAAAGACTTTAGTTGAAGTAAAGATTGTATATTTTAATATGCTAAATCAGGAAATTTGACCCAAACTGAACTGCCTAAATTTAATGTTTGCCTAATATGCTGTAACTATAACAAGACTTTGTTAAATAGGCATGAGCACACACACATCATACACATATTGCTGCCCATGCATACAACACACACACATATCTGTAGTTTTCTCCTAATCCTTAGCAGATACTTTTCACACACTGTGTGAATTGTATTTTTTGTATCACTTTGCTGCTGCTAAGTCGCTTCTGTCATGTCCGACACTGTGCGACCCCATAGATGGCAGCTCACCAGGCTCCCCCGTCCCTGGGATTCTCCAGGCAATAACATTGGAGTGGGTTGCCATTTGTATCATGCTAAGTATGGCTTAACATCAAACACTTTTGTTTGTTTGCATTTAAATACAACATACTGTGAGCCTTATTTTATAGATTTGGATAAATACTTCAGATATTATATTGGTTGGTCTTCGAGATTATCAGGTAACAATTACACTTAAATTTATAATGTTCTTGAATTTAGAAGTCATTAATACCAGTATTTCACTGATGCGATAAAACGCATTTGACCTGTTCTAGTCAGTTATGATTCTCATCCTTCCGGCATTAAAATTTGTTAATACCTGCTTATGTTTAAGATGATAGGATTCTGGCTGACTGAGAGTATATGTGTTCTGTGGGAAGACTGGTTGTTTCTTTTCTGATTTTAAATATAATATGCAATACATATCCCATTATAATTTTGGATAGATACTACAGCTCATCATTCTGTCCTCATCTAAAGTCCAAGTGTATTCAAGATTCTGTGCTAGGTTTTCAGGGTTTATGCTGCAGGCTGACTTCAGTTTTCTGTAGTAAAACAAGGAGACATCTTTGTATTTTATGATATATATTTCACAGAGCTAGATTATTCATTTTCCTTTCCGTATTTTTTTTCTTTATTTTTGACAACACTGCAGCTTTCGGGATCTTAGATACCCAGTCAGGGACTGAACCCAGGATACTGCTGTGAAAGCCCTGGGTCCTAATCATTGGACCACCAGAGGATTCCCTCCAGGTTTGCTTTCTAAATCTTTTTGAAAAATGACCTTTGCTGAAAAAGGAACAGTAGCATATGACAGTGATTTTCATTAGCATTCTCACTCATCAAAAGAAAAGAAATTAGTAAGTTTATATTAGGTTCTCAATTATGATTTTTCAACTTAAAGGTCTCAGATCCAAGTATGAGGAACCACTGCTGTAGATGATGCAATTAAATGACACGAAACCTCTATCTCCAAAAAAGGATTTGGGGGCTTATAGGAGAAAGGTAAGGCATAGGCTAGGTCTTTTAGAGTGTAAGTTATAAATCTGAGATGAATACTTAGAGAACTACTTGACAGTTGGCCATTATGACCTCAATGTTTGGAATATGACTTGTGAAACAGAAATCCTTTTGATTTCTGTATCAAACCCATTGCTTGTGCTTACTTAAATTTTGAGTGAAATGATTGCTGTTTCTCTCTATTCTATTACCAGGTCATGTGTTCTGTAAATACCTAAGACTTTCTGATTTGTAAATTTTCAGTCTTCTGTTTCCTTGTTTAGTTTTTGGTGTGATTGTTCTGTTAGTGATTTACAGAGACAGTTTGAAGTCAAGCATTCCATTTTTTGTCGCCACTAGGTTTCTTTTAAAGAATCTGTATGACCTGATTCTCTAGTGAAATTTTCTTGAAAATTTAAAAAAAAAAAAAAAAAAACAACATTATGCACATCGTTCCTTGCATTATTTTTGTCTATACTACCTGATGTAAAGTCTCTGTTAGGTCCAGCTTCTAGGCTTTCTGAGCCACGGTTTTTATTAACTGCTTATTTCCTTATATGTGACCATACATTTTCTCTTATTTCTTTGTGTGTCTCATGATTTGTAGTTGTTGCTGAAAGCTAGAAAATGCAGATATAACATGGTGAGCCGGGACATCAGATTTCTTCTCCCAGAGCTTTTTCTTGTCATCGTTTGTTGGATAGTTTCTGAAACAGATTCTGTATGATATATATCTTTTCCTTGTATGTGGCCACTGAATGCTTGTTTATAACCTAGCAAATAGCCCATGTTTAAGTTTCATTAAAAACCCGTAGTCCTCTCAACCTCTGCTTTTAGGCTTTGTGCATGTTGGGGCATACCTTTAATACTCAGCCAAGCGACTGATAGTTCTTCTCTTCATTTGAGGCTTATGCAGAAAACCCAGGTCTCTCAAAGCTGAGAGATTAGGAGCATACCTGAAATTTTGAGTTTGCATTCAGTCCTGATTCCACATATAAATGAGGTCCTGCAGTGTTTGCTTTCTCTGTGTGACTTGTTTCTCTTAGCACGTTACTCTCCAGATTCATCCATGTTGTTGCAAATGGAAGGATTTATCTACCTTGGGTGCTAATCCCTATTGGTCATATCATTTGCAAATATTTTTACTGATCTAGTGCACTGCTTTTTTCTACTGTTGTTGACAATTTTCTTTTCCAGGCAAGAGCGATTTAGTGTGATATAGTGTCACTTACTAGGTTTTACCAGTTTGCAAAGAGCAAGAGCGGCATTCGGTAGTTTTACACTGTGTTCTCTTGCAGTAGTTTTATGGTTTCAGCTCTGTGTTTAAATCTCTGATCTATTTCAGGGTAATTTTAGGTAGATTCTGGTCTAAGAATGGAGGTCTATTTTATGTTAAGTATTGTTTTTTCAGTCCTGTCTATTGGAGAGGATGTCTTTTCTACAGTGTGATCTTGGTTCCCTTCATAGGTATTAGTTGACCGGATGTGAAAAATTTTATTTATGAGTGCTCAGTTTTGTTCCAGTATCTGCACTACAGGGTGGAATGCAGTCCCATATTGTTTGGACAGTTGTGTTTCAAAAGAAGGAAGTGTGTGTCCTCCAGCTTTATTCTTTCTCAAGATTGCTTTGGCAGTTTGGATTGTTTGAGGTTCCATATAACTTTGTCCATGGGGGGAAGTGGGAGAAAGCTACTTGAATTGTTATAGGAATTACATGGAATCTGTACATTACTTTGGGTAATATAAATGCATTAATATTATAACAAGTTCAAGTATGTTGATTTTATATCCTGATACTTTACCGATTTTTTTCATTTGTATGTTTTGTGATACATTTTTTGTATTTGATGACTAAAAACATATAATCTGTCCATAAAAGTGTATATTCTCACATCCATTTATTTTAGTTTAACTACATATAACTCTGCAAATGGATCAAATAATAATTAATTCCCAGTTTAATTCTCTGTTTGATGGGCAATGTAACCACATTTATATTAATACCTTAAGGGATTAAAATACTAACTTTAAAGTGATACCCACATATAGCTCTTCTGATTATAATCTGTTGTGGATAATTGCAAACCTTTGCTACTCAAATCATAATCTAAGGTAATAGCAGCATCACTACTCCATGGAATTGTATGAGCAGATTTTTAGCCTATCTCTTCACTACTGAGTTACACTCAGTGTTTCAACAGAATGCTTATGTATTTTTGGTGCACATTATAGCTTGAGAAGTGTTGGTTTGCATTACACTGCAGTTTTATGACTGTGATATTTTCAGTTGCCTTTCTTTAGGCCTTTTCTAGCTAAATTGTAAGTATTCAGAATATTTTCCTCTGTAACTCAGCTTCTTTAAAATGGAGAAAAGTGAACTCCCTAAATGGCAGTAATTCTCAGGCATATTTGCATCATAAACTCACAAAGACTTCACTTCAGGCCTGTCAGGGTTAAGGAATATAAAAAACACCACAGATAATTCAAATCAGTAAGATACTCTAAGAACTGTGGGTTATAGAAAGATTTCTCTTGGGTAATAATGCCACTTTCAGTTTGAACTACAGTGTTAGAGTGTGAACAAGGACCACATTGCCACCCCACGTGTTTCCTTTTCTTTCCTTGATTCAGTGCATTGTATACATAACTTTCCTAGTTATTTGGAAAAAACTTTATTTGGTCATGCACGCAAACTTCATCACAATGATTGTGCCTGTGTGTGTTTGCAGACGACAGAAGGAAAGTGAGAGAATAGTGAGACTTTTCTTAACGGTGTTTAATTTGAAAGTAATTTATGAAACAACTGATGATTCTTTGCATAACCAGTTTTGATCTTTCCTGTTTTTCTCCAAGGATAACAAAGCTGATGTAATTTTAAAGTGAAATGCAGATGAAGCTAGAAGTCTGAACGCTTATATAGAGCTTCCAGAATATTGTAGTTAATATCAAAGTTATTACACTTCCCTGTCTTTTCATAGTATTTACTAGTTAATATTTAGGTAAAACAGTCGTTTCAGAATTTTCTCTTTTCTATATTTTTGCATAGATGCTTAAATTCGCCTTAAATTATATTTAAATGTATTAAATACTTCCAAATATTAATAACTTAGTAATGAATTATCTTCCTAATATATGTTCTTTTGGTGCAGAATTAAAAAACTCAGAAATCTTAGACTTATACATAATAATTGTTAAAGGAATGTCTCTTTTATACTCTTAAAAACAATTCTTAAGAGATTATACCTGTTTTCAGCTAATCGAGGACACCATTTATGGTACTGGTATTGATTTTTTTTTGGAAAAGGGTATTCAGGTATTTTTTAGTATTTAGAGTACTGCCGTGGAGCTTTGGGGACAGTGTTTTTAAATCCCTTTTATTTCTTAGAGCCAAAAGTATTTTATTCTTCCTCTAGTAAACTTGGAACAATTAAAATAAGTTTCTAGTAACAAAAAGAGGAAGTGTACTAAATTCACATTTTGAATATGATAACTTTTTTTATTCTATTGCAGTGCATTTTATTATAAATTCATGAATTTTTGAGTAAGAGTGAAGATTCTGATGAGATACAGGCAATTTAAGAAATACTAAAATAATTGGGAATCAGATAAATACTTGGCAGTGAATTTCTTTTAGCAGTTTCACTGTGAGTTTGTTCTCTGTGATATGTTTCTAGTTAGGAAGACTTTTCTTGGAATAAAACTGTTGAACCAAGGATTGATTACAAGCATTTTTTTTTTTTTTACAGTTCAGTGTTTTAGTATTAACCCAGTGTTATTTCTTTACATAGACAATTAATCTAGTAACATCTTGGTTTTATGTCTCTAAGAGTATGTTCTTACTGTTTTTAGCTGAACTTAATGAAACAGATACCTTTGATCCTGAAGATGATGATGAAATCCAGTTTAAGGACCTTGCAGGTGTAAATGAAGATACTGAGGTTTAAGTCCAGGCTGAACCATGTGTGTGTGTTTTTGCTGTTTTATATAAGGAAGTAGACAGAAATTTCACTGCCTTTGGTCTCAGAAGGTTAAATGTTGAATTGAAGATATATTAAAAATTATGTATCTGTGAATTTGAATATTTATTAATATTTAGAAGCCAGCTTGGCAATGTTTCTAAATTTTCTAAAACTTTTTAATTCTTCAGATCCTTTCTTTTTTAATTAATTATGTCTGACACTGGGTACTCCATAATGACACTTTATTAAGCAAGGGGGTCTACAGTGATGGTGGTAAGAAGTTTAGCAGGCAGTTTTAAAATGTATCATCTCCCAAGGCTGATACATTAAAAGAAGAAAAGCAAATTGAAGCCAGCTTGCTGAAGCATTGTGATTTCAGTGTACTCCAAAGCATTCTTAAAATGAAGGCCTGTTTTTTCGCTCATGGATTTAGAATTCGCATTAATTGCCTGGTATCACTCTAGGACAAACTTTTGGCTTTTAGTTTATGGGAAATGGTTGTTTATCATGGTAAGGAAATAGTGATGATAGGAGTTTAAAATGCCTCAATTTTATGCTATGGATGTACTTAAGTAAACATTTTATTGATTTGTATCTCTTGACTTATTAGACAAGCATATCAAGTAATTGGGATGACAGTATGGCTTATACTCTTGTAGGCCCTGTTAGACTTCTTATTCTTTTGGTACTTCTGTAGTAAAAATGTATGGTAGAAACCAAAAGTGTAAAAGAATCAGTGAGAGTTTGATTGAATAATAAGGCAGAAGATTAAAATTTCAGGAAAGATTTTAGGAAGTCTAAATTGGATCACTGACCTCCAACACGGTTTTCAAGATCATTCAATCATCAGCATTCTTATTAGGAACATTTTCAGACACTCAAAGAAAGTGAATTTTAATTTGAAGAGAGCAATCACATATTCACCAAGATTATACAGTTTGCAATTTTCTACTTAGTGTGTCACATCTATTCTGTTCATACCAGTCCATATTATATGTTGATGGATTTCCAAATCATTTAGGAAATAAAACCAAGGCACTACCCTGGTGGTCTAGTGTTTTAATTTTTTCACTGCAGGGTTCACGAGTTCAATTCCTGGTTGGAAAAAAATGACCTGTGTCCTGCAGTGGCATGGTCACAAATAACAATGAAAGCCCAAATTGTTTCAGATACTCACTGCATGAATTAGTAGAGCTGAATATGTATCTTTAACAGTGAATTTTTTTACCAGAATTTTTTACCCATATTTTTTATATATTTTTAAACATGTGATAATACTTTACTAAAGTGAAAGTGAAGTCATTCAGTCGTGTCCGACTCTGTGATCCCGTGGACTGTAGCCTCCCAGGCTCCTCCGTCTGTAGGATTCTCCAGGCAGGAATACTGGAATTGGTTGCCTACCTTCTGCAGGGGATCTTCCTAACCCAGGAATGAAATATGGGTCTCCATTGCAGGCAGACATTTTACCCTCTGAGCCACCAGGGAAACCCAATACTCTACTGATGTTGTAATGCATTCTAAATCACATGAGAAATATGAAATGAAAAAAAGATTAGAAAAATGTTAAAATATCATTAAAGGTTTTTAAAATGTTTCTGTCCCAGTTTTGCTATCATTTCTCAGAGGCTCTAAAAATATAACATATATTTTTATTTTATGCATTTGTGATGTTTTTGTCATCATCTTTTATGTATTTGGAGTTATGAATTATGCAAATGTTAAAATGAACATCTTAAAGACATCAGTTAAATCTTGACTTAAAAAAAAAAAAGTCAGTTTTATCTGAAAAAGTGGACCCCAGGTTTTACGAAACAGTGCAAAGAAAGAATCCAGTAATGAAATGTGTATTAAGTAGATGTCTATGTAGTGATGACTTTGTAGATTATAAGTCATTTATAATGCTGACAACAGATTTCATAGAAGTGCTGTCCTCTTTCTAACATTACTTTAGTTTTGCCAGAGATTTCTTGTGGCTAAATTAATACTGTGGAGGTACAACTGACAGTTATTTTCTTTGGTAAGAATGTGAAATTCACCAGTTGCATAGTATGTTATTTGAGACCTGAAGGTTGTCAGCACTGAGCTGCAGTTGAAGGCAAGGAATCTAACCAAAGGTAACACATGAATACCAAGCCCCACAGATGTAAGCCTGTCTTTAGGAGGAAAAGAGAATAGCTTTCTGGAGATGTGACTAAGCAGTTCAGTTGGGGAAAAGACTAAAGACAATGGTAATAATAAAAAGAGTATGTGTTTGGAAATTTTGTTTCTACATCAGAATTCCAGTTCTTGCCAGAGTCATTTATCCTGGAGATTTATTAGAGTGCCACTCCTGTGATCAGATTGAGTGAGAAGTATTTGATTGCATACCATCCTTCTCTCTTTAGGAGGAAGTAAGATGCTAAACTCCAATTAAAATGAATGCTGCTGCTTCTAAGTCACTTCAGCTGTGTCTGACTCTGTGTGACCCCATAGAGGGCAGCCAACCAGACTCCTCTATGCCTGAGATTCTCCAGGCAAGTATAAAATAATACATTTGAATCAGTTCTGATGACATGGATGAAACTGGAGCCGATTATACAGAGTGAAGTAAGCCAGAAATGGGAATTTAGAAAGATGACAATGATGACCCTGTATGCAAGACTAGATCGGACTTTCAGACTCAGCAGAATGCATTGACATGTACGAATCACGTCAATGTCTGATGCCATGCATGACTGCTCATGTTTGGGATCGCATGTACACCATTCATGTCACAATACCAAGAATAATGAAAGTGCATGCATGCTAAGACTCATGTTGACTTTGCAACTCTTTGGACAGCATCCAGGCTTCTCTGATCACAGGATTCTCCAGGCAAGAATACTGAAGTGGGTTACCATTTTCTTCTCCCATTAAAATGAATAAGTTAATTTAAAACATTAAAACAGAATAGCTTTTATATTTTTTTTTTTAATTTTAAAATCTTTAGCGTGAAATCTCTCTCTGGGTCATGCATGCTGCAAGACATAGACTGGCAATTGTGCGATCATAGCGATTCGTGAAAACAGATAGGAACTGAGAAAACAATCAGGGTTGTGTCCACGTTAGTTCAAAAGGATTGATTTTCTAAGTAGTGTAAAGAAGATCCATTATGTATTATTACGTGAATTAATTTTTCTGTAAATCTGATGTTCTTTTCACTTACAGATCTGAATTGATCAGATGTCTGAGGATTGTGCTACAGTTTGAATTTTGGTCATCACCTGTTAAGAAGAGTAACACTTCAGTACGAATGTAATTTAAAGCACACTGTGCCTTAAATACCACTCCAGTTTTTCTTGCCTGGAGAATCCCAGGGCCACTGGGAGCCTGGTGATCTGCTATCTATGGGTCGCCCAGAGTCGGACACGACTGAAGCAACTTAGCAGCAGCAGCAGTGCCTTAAATAAACAGTAGTGTGTTTTCATTGTTTTAAAGTTTCATATTTCTTTTAAAAACTTATGGAGCTGAATTATTTTGAGGAAAATGTTAAACACTTTGTTCTTTCAATATAATGGAACTTAGGGGTAAAGACCACAATATCTGCTTAAAAACCCTGGGAAGAAAGAAAGAAGAGAAGATTCCTCTCCGTGTTTTGCTTCCAGTTAACAGGTGTTTTGAATAAATTGTCTTATCATCATAAGCTGTAGTATGAACTCATCTGTTTGCAGAGTCTTCTTTATATTCCAATTATTTTTATTTTCTTGAGATTTTTGATAGAATTTAAAGAAAGCAGAAATATGCATTTGAAATTAATAAAAGGGGCTATTTCTTAAAAACGTTGCCAAGTGTAGTTTTATACCATTTGCTAACATATTTTTTTTCATAATTTTTGTGTTGCCACTGTCATGAAGGGCATTTCCAAAGTAAAGCTATCAGAAGACAGACTGGAGTCATAATTTTCAATTCATGTGATTAGAAGTTGCAGAAATTCTATACTAAGTAATCCTCACTTTTCTTAATATTGAAAGTTTTGATCTGTTTGTTGAGAGTGTTTTTGCTTAGCATGTTAAATATTTCTCAAATACAACAGCCATCAAGGTAATATAACTAGCTGATCCTTTATTGAAAAAAATAGATTGTATGTCATTTTATTCTCAAAAGTCATGTTTTGTAAGTAAATGGTGCTGAATTTGATGAATCATATAATTATGTTGTGTAAATGAAAATCTAATTTCATAACTAAATTCTATAAACTAAGACTTTTGTAAATTTATCTCTTAGCTGAGATAAGAGAAAGGAAGGAACATCCACTGAAAAAATCGATAAAGTGTTGCATGCAGTGTATTCTGGCCTTACTTTTTGTCACTGGTGTATTTGTGTGTGTGTATTTTTCTGCAAATTTAGATACTAGCCTTACTTTTTAACAGTGTGCTTTGAATATATCCTGTGTCGTAAGATGAAATGAGTTCAGTGCTTATTCATTAAACTCAATAAAATTATACTCGTGTGTAGTGAGAGACCATTCATCAAGTAATTTCTGAAACATATTTCTTCTGAGAATTATATGGAATACATATTTAGCTGGTTTCTATAATTTAAAAAAGGCGGGAGTACACCCTCAGATGGTTTCATTTCACGTTGCTAGAGTTTTCTTTCCCAAGCTGATAAACTGAAGTAGTGTGAAGTCGCTCAGTCGTGTCCCACTCTTTGCGACCTGGACTACAGCCCAGCAGGCTCCTCCATCCATGGGATTCTCCAGGCAAGAGTACTGGAGTGGGTTGCTATTTCCTTCTCCAGGGATCTTCCCATTCCAGGAATCGAACACAGGTCTCCCGCATTGTAGGCAGATGCTTTACCGTTGAGCCATCAGGGAAGTCTTGATAAACAGAGTGTTGACATAAATAAATCCAAGAGAAAGTTCACCGATGTGGTTTGTGGTGCTTCATCTGTGGAGTTCCTGAACCCTTATATGCTGAATGTATTTGAGATGCAGGATTAGTTTTAGTATGCTGGAGAAAAACCTTGAGAAGCTAACTTCATGGATAATCAAAACTTCCTAGTTTATTTAGTCTTTTTACATATCTTTCTTCAACCTTTGCCAAAAAAATATCAGAATCTGCACACATGACAAAGTGAAAACTTCTCTGTGGACTTTCTCAACACATAGAGGTTTGCCCAAGATTTAATCTACCCTGAAATCGTGTTCATTAGTTGTCATGGTCTGACGTTGTACACTTGTTTGCTTGTTTGTTTTTTTTATCTTCCTAAAAATTGTATACTGATGCCCTAACCCAGAAGATGATAGCATTGGGAAGCAAGCTCTCTGGGATGTCCTTCTCCACCATGGAGGAACTCTTGGAAAAGGAATCTCTCCACATATGAAGGAGACCTCAGAGGGTTCACCATAGCAGAGGGAGCAAGAATCAGCAGTTTGCAAAGCAGAGGATATACACCAGAACCATAACCCTACCAGCACACTGATGCTAGACTTCCATGACTAGAAGTGAAACTTTCCATCATTGAGAAGCCAGTTGTAGTATTGACATAAGAAATTAAATGAAGTGAAACACTGGTGACAGCACATTTTACTCTCACTCTTTAGTAAACTGTGAGGCATAGTGTTTCACCTTGAGTTGCTTATGTGCAATTTTACATGGAAGAATTATCTTAATACATGTCATGTAGAAATCGTATAGATACATTTTTGTCAGGCCTAGAAACTTTATTCAAAATTGAATGTCCCACATTAATTGGTGCTAAAAAGTGAGTGATTTCTTTTTGCTTCCTCTCCAGTCACTTGAAACATTAGGTAAGATGCCCTGGAGGGAGCACAAAGTAATATTTAATGGAAACTTAACAGTTCTGTTTTGCAAGGATTTTAGAGTATGAGAACACATTTCTTGGCATCAAGTTTGACACTACTCCATTCAAATCAGATATTGCTACATAGATTCAGAAGACAGGCTGGATCATGGACCCCCCAACACTGAAGTTTCAGAAAGCAACCTTTTCATTTTTTCAAATTATTTTAATGGGAAGACATTCAATTTTCAATATTGGGTTAGTTTTGTCTTACATCAACAAGAGTAGGTCATCAGTACACACGTGTTCCTGCATCCAGAACCTTCCTCCCACCTCACTCCCCAGACTATTGCTCTTTGTTGCCTCAGAGCACTGGCTTTGGTACCCTGCATCATGCACTGAACTTGCACCAGTTATCTGTTTATGTCTGGTAATGTACATGTTTCAATGCTATTTGCTCAAATCATTCCACCATTACCCTCTCCACAGTCGGTTCTTTCCATCTGTCTCTTTTGCTGCCCTGCAATGTTTGATCAACATGACCATCTCTCCAATTTCATACATATGCATTCCTACACAGGATCTGCATTTCTCTTTTCTGACTACTTCATTCTGTAGAAGAGACTCCTGTTTCACCAACCTCTCTAAAATTGGCTCAAATGCATTCCTGTCCACAGCTGAGTAATAGTTCACCATGTATGTATACCACCACTTTCTTATCCATTCATCCTGCAGTGGATATCTAGATTGCTTCCATGTCCTAGCTATTGTAAATAGTCAGGGGATGAGTTCTGCTTTCTTGGGGTGTATGCTGGGGTGATTGCTGGGTCATACGACAGTTCTATTTCCAGTTTTTAAAGAAATCATACGGTTTGTTGTGGCTATACCAGTTTTCATTCCTACACAACAGTGTAAGTTGGTTACTTTTCACTCCCTCTCCAGTGTTTCTTGTTTGAGACTTTTGGGTGAATGGTC
>NW_017189748.1:0-32797 GCF_001704415.2 Capra hircus | reverse complement strand
TCGGAGCAGATCTGGAGGTCTTGAGTTGTATAAGCAAACCTGTTCCTTCCAAATAGAGGCTTGCAAACACAACCCCCGGTGGTTGCCTCTTCTTCCGCCGAAGAAGTCTTTCTTTCCCCACATGCTGCGAACTCCCTGTCCCAACCTCAAGAATAGCGCTTCTTGCCATTCATTTCTTAGAGGGCAGTTATCCCTGAGCTTGGGGCCCGTAGGGACTAGCCCCACACTCACAGGGAAAGGCAAAGACTCCTCCATACATCTCCTCTATCCCCTTTGCTCTGGAGGAGAGCTCTAGTGAGCCTAGGTCTTTCAGGAAAATTCTTGGCTTGGACAGGATCTCACCCTGTTTGTAAACCTGCATACCCAACCAGGGGCCACAGAGCACCTGTTTCATTAAAGTGGGCCCTGAAAGGGTGCAGCCTAGCAAGAGCTTGAAAATCCATTCAATTGCTGTTTTTGTACCTCTGACAGAGCGAGCTTGGCTCCACCCTTTGGCAGTGAGGAGAAAAGAGGCATGACACCCTCCCCAAGGGGACATGGGGCCTATTCGAGAGGAAAGGCCCCTTGTGGAGATGAGGCCAGGAAGGCACACAGTCGTGTCAAACACACTCCCACTGCTTGCTTCTTCAGGGGCACTCCCGCTATCAGCTAGGAATGTCTTTGCAATGATCACAAAGGGAAGGGGAGATACAGGGCCCTGCTTCTGGACCTCCGGTGCTCTGAGCAAATCTCGAGGTCTCCCGTTGTTGGTCAAGGTCAAGGTCAAGTTGAAGTTCAAGTCAAGTTCAAGTTCAAGGTCAAGTTCAAGGTCAAGTTCAAGTTGAAGTTCAAGTTCAAGGTCAACTTCAAGTTCAAGGTCAAGGTAAGTTCAGGGTCAAGTTCAAGGTCAAGGTAAGTTCAAGTTCAAGTTCAAAGTCAAGTTCAAGTTCAAAGTCAAGGTCAAGGTCAAGTTCAAGTTCAAGGTCAAGGTCAAGTTGAAGTTCAAGGTCAAGGTCAAGTTCAAGTTGAAGGTCAAGGTCAAGTTCAAGCTCAAGGTCAAGGTCAAGTTCAAGCTCAAGGTCAAGGTCAAGTTCAAGTTGAAGTTCAAGGTCAAGTTCAAGTTCAAGGTCAAGTTCAAGGTCAAGGTCAAGTTCAAGTTCAACGTCAAGTTCAAGTTCAAGTTCAAAGTCAAGTTCAAGTTCAAGGTCAAGTTCAAGTTCAAGTTCAAGTTGAAGTTGAAGTTGAAGTTCAAGGTCAAGGTCAAGGTCAAGTTCAAGGTCAAGGTCAAGGCCAATTTCAAGTTCAAAGTCAAGGTCAAGTTCAAGGTCAACGTCAAGTTCAAGTTCAAGGGCAGGGCAAGGCCAAGCCCAAGACCAAGGCAAGGGCAAGGGCAAGGCCAAGGCCCAGGCCAAGGCAAAGGCCAAGTCCACCAAAGCGAAGCCCAAACCCCGTAATGCCTGACAAAAGGCAGAAGCCACTAGCCCCTGTGCAGAGGAAGCCACTGAAGGCAGCAAGGCCACAGAGCTCCCCGACTCCCATTCCCACAGGAAGATGTGAGGATAAAGGGTCTCATCCCAGCACAGCACCCGCTCCCACCACCCCGCAACCCCGGCCCCTGCCCCCCACAGCACGCCCCCTGAAACAACACTGTCTTCCCAGAAAAGAGAACGGAGAAGCCATGTGTGTGCCAAAGGAGAAAGATGAACGAACGATGCCACGCCCTCCGAATTTGGGCACACCTGACGCCTCGGAACCCCGGGCCTGGCCGATGGGTCCCCGCCGTTCTCGGGTGGGAGGGGGGTCAACACATTGGCCGAGAGCCCTTGCCCAGGCGACCCTCAAATCCCCTGAGATGTGATCCGACCACAGGGACCGAGGGCAAACGTACCGCTTGAGGTGCTGGAGGAGCCGGACGAAGCCATGGTGGGAGAGGCACACGGGCACGCTGCAGACTGCTGGCCGAGTGGGCGGGGACCCAGCAGCTCAGGACTCTGGAGAATGGGAGGCGTCTCCGCCACCATTGACGTCAATAGGGTTTGGGTGGGTAGATGGAGGGAACCGCCCCTGGCCTCTTTCCAAGCAGAGACCCTGGACGGAGTCCTGTGGAGCGAGTGGGCTTTTCCCGGGCACGGCTGAGCCCTGGACCGCCAAGATCCCCGTCGGGGTGGGCGGGCAGTTCGCGGGCTTTGGTTTGTGGCCCTCCCTCCCAGCGGGGGGTGAGATCAACCCCGGGTGGATCAATCAGGGGCCCTCAGCAGTGTCAAGGGAGCTCACCACCCAGGAAACGCCCCAAGGTCCCTTTGAATTGGCCACCAACGCCCCCTTTCCCAGCCTGCCTTGCTCTGGGATTTCCCGCCTTTTCACATTCCACAGGTCCCTGGGCCTCGACTGTCCCCCGCTGGCTCCTCCGAGGCATTCCGGGACACCAGACGCTCTCTCCAGCGCCTCCACCTAGATCCCTCGCTGTCCTCGCCTCCGTTTCCCCCATGCCCCCTCCCCAACTCCTCCGTGGGCTCTTGGCGTCCTTTCCCTACAGCAGTTACAGAGTGCCACCCCCGAGGGTTTTGAGTTGCCTGGAGCCCAAGGCTCCGGCCAGAGACCTGAGGGGCCAGTGTCTGGACTGGCAGCTAATGCCATTTGGGGCTTTTCTCACGTGGAGCCTGAGGCCCGCACCTCAGCGGGCAAACACCCAGCGCGAGTGCCCTGGAGATACCCGCCCAAGGGGACAGTGTACCCCCTACTGTGGGGAAGGAGGTTCCTGTTTTCTCTGCACTGGTTCAACTTTCACGCCGAGGATCGACTCACACCATGATGGCAAGTGGAATAGCCCTGTGGGAAAGCCTCATGGGAAAGACTCCAGGGAAAGCCACAGATTCCTTGATCCACGAGAAGGGAAGCGTGACACTGCTGCTACCGCTCGGGAGGAAAGCGCACGTGCATGACCCCACTCGAGCCGAGGACTGACGCCACTTGGGAGACTCCAGAAGTACGCCAAGATCCATGTCAGCACTGGAGAGGAATCCTCAGGTTACGGTCCCGACTCCACACAAGGTCTTAGGCCCCGGCATCGACGGGAAAGGAATCCTGAGAGGCCCCCTAGCACCTCACATGGGGACTGGCCTTTCCTGAGGTCACCAGAATGGGTCCCTGAGGTCTCCGTCGTAACTCGAGAGCACCTGCCGCAACAAGAGAAAATCCAGGAGGTTCTCCCCTCCAGGCGAGATGAGGCCCATTTCCGCTGAGGCTCTCGAGGCTAATCACACCTAACCTCTGGAACTTCGAAAGGGTCCTTCACACCCTTGCTGCAACTCAAGAAGTTATCCGACATACCCGTCGCGACTCGAGAGGAAGCAAAGAGTATCGCCCACATCACGAGGAGCCATGTTTCCGCCTCCTAGCTCGAGAGGAGGGACCTTTCCCTGCGTGGTCGGGAAAGAATTCCCGGCGTTCCCGTCGCATCTCAAGAGGAGGCGCTCTCCACAGGAAAGGCGACAGGAACTGCAGGGTCGTGCGACCATTCCCAGAGTCCCGCACATGTCTCAGTCCATTCAAGGGAAACCTGTTTGCCCTGCACTGCTTTGACTTTCAAGCCGAGGATCGAATCACACCACGGTGGCACGTGGGACAGCCCTGTGAGAAAGCCTCGTGGGAAAGCTACGAGGGAAAGCCACTGATCCCTTAATCCACTCTTCGGGAAGCATGACACTGCTGATACAGCTTGGGAGGAGAGCGCACGTGCATGCCCCCACTCGAGACGAGGACTGACTCCCCTGAGGAGACTCCAGAAGTACCCCAAGTTACATGTCAGCACTGCAGATGAATCCTCAGGTTCCGGCACCATCTCTACACAAGGTCTTAGGCCCTGGCATCGACGGGAGAGGAATCCTGAGAGTCCCCAGAGCAACTCACACGGGAACTGGCCTTTCCTGAGGCCACCAGAGCGGGTCCCTGAGGTCCCCGTCGTAAGTCGAGAGCACCTGCCGCAACTCGAGAAAATCCAGGAGGTTATCCCCTCCAGGCGAGATGAGGCCCATTTCCGCGGAGGGGTCTCGAGGCTAATCACACCTAAACTCTGGAACTTCCAAAGGGTCCTTCACATCCTTGCTGCAACTCAAGAACTTACCCTACATACCCGTTTCCAATCGAGAGGAAGCACGAGCGTCCTGCCCACATCCAGAGGAGCCACGTTTCCGCCTCATAGCTCGAAAGGAGGGATCCTTTCCCTGCGTGGTCAGTCAAGAATTCCCGGCGTTCCCGTCCCTTCTGAAGAGGAGGCACTCTCCACAGGAGAGGGGAGAGGACCTCCAGGGTCGTGCCACCGTTAATAGAGTCTCCCAGATGTCTCAGTCCATTCCAGGGAAACATGTTTTCCCTGCCCTACCTCGACGTTCAAGCCGAGGATCGACTCACTAAACGGTGCCACGTGGGACAGCCCTGTGGGAAAGCCTCGTGGGAAAGCCTGGTGGGAAAGCATCGAGGGAAAGCCACAGATCCCTTGATCCTCGAGAAGGTAATCGTGACACTGCTGCTACAGCTCGGGAGGAAAGCGCAGGTGCATGCCCCTAATCGAGATGAGGAATGACTCCCCTGGGGAGACCCCAGAAGTACCCCAAGGTCCATGTCAGCACTGGAGAGGAATCCTGAGGTTCCGGCACCGACTCCACACAAGGTCTTAGGTACCGAAAGTGACGGGAGAGGAATCCCGAGAGGCCCTCAGCAACTCGCATGGGGCCTAACCTTTCCTGAGGCCACCAGAGCGGGTCCCTGAGGTCCCCGTCGTAAGTCGAGAGCACCTGCGATACTCGAGAAATCCAGGAGGTTCTCCCCTCCAGGCGAGATGAGGCCCATTTCCGCTGAGGCGTCTCGAGGCTAATCACACCTAACGTCTGGAACTTCCAAAGCGTCCTTCACACACTTGCTGCAACTCAAGAAGTTCCCCGACATACCCGTCTCCACTCGAGAGGAAGCACGAGAGTACCGCCCACATCCAGAGGAGCCCCGTTTCCGGCCTCCTAGCTCGAGAGGAGGGATCCTTTCCCTTCGTGGTCGGGAAAGAATTCCCGCCGTTCCCGTCGCATGTCAAGAGGAGGTGCTCTCCACAGGAAAGACGAGAGGAACTCCAGGGTCGTGCCACCATTCCCAGAGTCCCCCAGATGTCTCAGTCCATTACAGGGAAACCTGTTTTCCCTGCACTGCCTTGACTTTCAAGCCGAGAATCGACTCACACCATGGTTACACGTGGGACAGCCCTGTGGGAAAGCCTCGTGGTAAAGCCTCTTGGGAAAGCCTCGAGGGAAAGACACAGATCCCTTGATCCAAGCGAAAGGAAGCGCGACACTGCTGCTACAGCTCGGGAGGAAAGCTCACGTGCATGCCCCCACTCGACACGAGGGCTGACTTCCCTGGGGAGACTCCAGAGGTACCCCAAGATCCATGTCAGCACTGGAGAGGAATCCTCAGGTTCCGTCACCGACTCCACACATGATCTTAGGCCACGGCATCAACGGGAGAGGAAATCCGAGAGGCCCCTGAGCAACTCGCATGGGGACTGGCCTTTCCTGAGGCCACCAGAGCGGGTCCCTGAGGTCCCCGTCATAAGTAGAGAGCACCTGCTGCAAATCGATTAAATCCAGGAGGTTCTCCACTCTAGGCGAGATGAGGCCCATTTCCGCAGAGGCGATTCGCGGCTAATCACACCTATCCTCTGGAACTTGCAAAGCGTCCTTCACACCCTTGCTGCAACTCAAGAAGTTCCCCGACATACCCGTCTCCACTCGATAGGAATCACGAGAGTCCCGCCCACATCCACAGGAGCCCCGGTTCCGCCTCCTAGCTCGAGAGGAGGGATCCTTTCCCTGCGTGGTCGGGAAAGAATTCCCGGCGTTCCCATCGCATCTCAAGGGGAGGCGCTCTCCACAGGAAAGGCGAGAGGAACTCCAGGGTCGTGCCACCATTCCCTGAGTCCCCCAGATGTCTCAGTCCATTCCAGGGAAACCTGTTTTCCCTGCACTGCTCGACTTTCAAGCCGAGGATCGACTCAAACCTCGGTGGCACGTGGGACAGCCCTGTGGGAAAGCCTCGTGGGAAAGCCTCGAGGGAAAGCCACATTTCCCTTGATCCACGCGAAGGGAAGCGTGACACTGCTGCTACAGCTCGGGAGGAATGCGCACGTGCATGTCCCCACTCGAGACGAGGACTGACTCCCCTGGGGAGACTCCAGAAGTACCCCAAGATCCATGTCAGCACTGGAGAAGAATCCTCAGGTTCCGGCATCCACTCCACAGAAGATCTTAGGCCCCGGCATCGACGGGAGCGGAATTTCGAGAGGCCCCCGAGAAACTCGCATGGGGACTGGCCTTTCGTGAGGCCACCAGAGCGGGTCCCTGAGGTCCCCGTCGTAAGACGAGAGCACCTGCCGCAACTCGAGAAATTCCAGGAGGTTCTCCCCTCCAGGCGAGATGAGGCCCATTTCCGCTGAGGCGTTTCGAGGCTAATCACACCTAACCTCTGGAACTTCCAAAGGGTCCTTCGCACCCTTGCTGCAACTCAAGAAGTTCCCCGACATACCCGTCTCCACTCGAGAGGAATCACGAGAGTCCCGTCCACATCCAGAGGAGCCCCGTTTCTGCATCCTAGCTCGAGAGGAGGGATCCTTTCCCTGCATGGTCGGGAAAGAATTCCCGGGTTTCCGGTCGCATCTCAGAGGAGGCCCTCTCCACAGGAAAGTGGAGAGGAACTCCAGGGTCGTGCCACCATTCCCTGAGTCCCCCAGATGTCTCAGTCCATTCCAGGGAAACCTGCTTTCCCTTCACAGCCTCGACTTTCAAGCCGAGGATCGACTCACACCACGGTGGCACGTGGGACAGCCCTGTGGGAAAGCCTCGTGGGAAAGCCTCGCGGGAAAGCCTCGAGGGAAAGCCACTGATCCCTTGATCCACGCGAAGGGAAGCGCGACACTACTGCTACAGCTCGGGAGGAATGCGCACGTGCATGTCCCCACTCGAGACGAGGACTGACTCCCCTGGGGAGACTCCAGAAGTACCCCAAGATCCATGTCAGCACTGGAGAAGAATCCTCAGGTTCCGGCATCCACTCCACAGAAGATCTTAGGCCCCGGCATCGACGGGAGCGGAATTTCGAGAGGCCCCCGAGAAACTCGCATGGGGACTGGCCTTTCGTGAGGCCACCAGAGCGGGTCCCTGAGGTCCCCGTCGTAAGACGAGAGCACCTGCCGCAACTCGAGAAATTCCAGGAGGTTCTCCCCTCCAGGCGAGATGAGGCCCATTTCCGCTGAGGCGTTTCGAGGCTAATCACACCTAACCTCTGGAACTTCCAAAGGGTCCTTTGCACCCTTGCTGCAACTCAAGAAGTTCCCCGACATACCCGTCTCCACTCGAGAGGAATCACGAGAGTCCCGTCCACATCCAGAGGAGCCCCGTTTCCGCATCCTAGCTCGAGAGGAGGGATCCTTTCCCTGCGTGGTCGGGAAAGAATTCCCGGGTTTCCGGTCGCATCTCAGAGGAGGCCCTCTCCACAGGAAAGTGGAGAGGAACTCCAGGGTCGTGCCACCATTCCCTGAGTCCCCCAGATGTCTCAGTCCATTCCAGGGAAACCTGCTTTCCCTTCACAGCCTCGACTTTCAAGCCGAGGATCGACTCACACCACGGTGGCACGTGGGACAGCCCTGTGGGAAAGCCTCGTGGGAAAGCCTCGCGGGAAAGCCTCGAGGGAAAGCCACTGATCCCTTGATCCACGCGAAGGGAAGCGCGACACTACTGCTACAGCTCGGGAGGAAAGCGCACGTGCATGCCCCCACTCGACACGAGGACTGACTCCCCTGGGGAGACTCCAGAAGTAGCCCAAGATCCATGTCAGCACTGGAGAGGAATCCTCAGGTTCCGGCACCGACTCCACACAAGATCTTAGGCCACGGCATCAACGGGAGAGGAAATCCGAGAGACCCCCGAGCAACTCGCATGGGGACTGGCCTTTCCTGAGGCCACCAGAGCGGGTCCCTGAAGTCCCCATCATAATTCGAGAGCACCTGCCGCAACTGGAGAAAATCCAGGAGGTTCTCCCCTCCAGGCGAGATGAGGCCCTTTTCCGCTGAGGTGTCTCGAGGTTAATCACATCTAACATCTGGAACTTCCAAAGGGTCCTTCACACCCTTGCTGCAACTCAAGAAGTTCCCGGACATACCCGTCTCCACTCTAGAGGAATCAGGAGAGTCCCGCCAACATCCAGAGGAGACCCGTTTCCGCCTTCTAGCTCGAGAGGAGGGATCCTTTCCCTGTGTTGTCGGAAAAGAATTCCCGGCGTTCCCGTTGCATCTCAAGAGGAGGCGCTCTCCACAGGAAAGGCGAGGGGAACTCCAGGGTCGTGCCACCATTCCCAGAGTACCCCAGATATCTCAGTCCATTTCAGGGAAACCTGTTTTCCTTGCACTGCCTCGACATTCAAGCCAAGGATCGACTCACTCCACGGTGTCACGTGGGACAGTCCTGTGGGAAAGCCTCGTGGGAAAGCCTACAGGGAAAGCCACAGATCCCTTGATCCACGCGAAGGGAAACGTGACACTGCTGCTACAGCTCGGGAGGAAATCGCACGTGTATGTCCCCACTCGAGACGAGGACTGACTCCCCTGGGGAGACTCCAGAAGTTCCCCAACATTCATGTCAGCACTGGAGAGGAATCCTCAGGTTCCGGCACCGACCCCACACAAGATCTTAGGCCACGACATCGACGGGAGAGGAATCCCTAGAGGCCCCCGAGCAACTCGCATGGGGACTGGCCTTTCCTGAGGCCACCAGAGCGGGTCCCTGAGGTCCCCGTTGTAAGTCGAGAGCACCTGCCGCAACTTGAGAAAATCCAGGAGTTTCTCCCATCCAGGCTAGATGAGGCCCATTTCCGCTAAGGCGTTTCGAGGCTAATCACATCTAACATCTGGAACTTCCAAACGGTCCTTCACACCCTTGCTGCAACTCAAGAAGTTCCCCGACATACCGGTATCACCTCGAGAGGAATCACGAGAGTCCCGTCCACATCCAGAGGAGCCCCGTTTCCGCTTCCTAGATCGAGAGGAGTGATCCTTTCCCTGCGTGGTCGGGAAAGAATTCCCGGCGTATCTCAAGAGGAGGCACTCTCCACAGGAAAGGGGAGAGGAACTCCAGGGTCGTGCCACCATTCCCAGAGTCCCCCAGATGTCTCAGTCCATTCCAGGGAAACCTGTTTTCCATGCACTGCCACGACTTTCAAGCCGAGGATCGACTCACACCACTATGGCACGTGGGACAGCCCTGTGAGAAAGCCTCGTGGGAAAGCCTCGTGGGAAAGCCTCGTGGTAAACCCTCGTGGGAAAGCCTCGAGGGAAAGCCACAGATCCCTTGATCCACGCGAAAGGAAACGCGACCCTGCTGCTACAGCTCGGGAAGAAAGAGAACGTGCATGCCCGCACTCGAGACGAGGACTGACTCCCCTGGGGAGACTCCAGAAGTACCCCAAGATCCATGTCAGCACTGGAGAGGAATCCTCAGGTTCCGTCACCGACTCCACACATGATCTTAGGCCACGGCATCAACGGGAGAGGAAATCCGAGAGGCCCCTGAGCAACTCGCATGGGGACTGGCCTTTCCTGAGGCCACCAGAGCGGGTCCCTGAGGTCCCCGTCATAAGTAGAGAGCACCTGCTGCAAATCGATTAAATCCAGGAGGTTCTCCACTCTAGGCGAGATGAGGCCCATTTCCGCAGAGGCGATTCGCGGCTAATCACACCTATCCTCTGGAACTTGCAAAGCGTCCTTCACACCCTTGCTGCAACTCAAGAAGTTCCCCGACATACCCGTCTCCACTCGATAGGAATCACGAGAGTCCCGCCCACATCCACAGGAGCCCCGGTTCCGCCTCCTAGCTCGAGAGGAGGGATCCTTTCCCTGCGTGGTCGGGAAAGAATTCCCGGCGTTCCCATCGCATCTCAAGGGGAGGCGCTCTCCACAGGAAAGGCGAGAGGAACTCCAGGGTCGTGCCACCATTCCCTGAGTCCCCCAGATGTCTCAGTCCATTCCAGGGAAACCTGTTTTCCCTGCACTGCTCGACTTTCAAGCCGAGGATCGACTCACACCTCGGTGGCACGTGGGACAGCCCTGTGGGAAAGCCTCGTGGGAAAGCCTCGAGGGAAAGCCACATTTCCCTTGATCCACGCGAAGGGAAGCGTGACACTGCTGCTACAGCTCGGGAGGAATGCGCACGTGCATGTCCCCACTCGAGACGAGGACTGACTCCCCTGGGGAGACTCCAGAAGTACCCCAAGATCCATGTCAGCACTGGAGAAGAATCCTCAGGTTCCGGCATCCACTCCACAGAAGATCTTAGGCCCCGGCATCGACGGGAGCGGAATTTCGAGAGGCCCCCGAGAAACTCGCATGGGGACTGGCCTTTCGTGAGGCCACCAGAGCGGGTCCCTGAGGTCCCCGTCGTAAGACGAGAGCACCTGCCGCAACTCGAGAAATTCCAGGAGGTTCTCCCCTCCAGGCGAGATGAGGCCCATTTCCGCTGAGGCGTTTCGAGGCTAATCACACCTAACCTCTGGAACTTCCAAAGGGTCCTTCGCACCCTTGCTGCAACTCAAGAAGTTCCCCGACATACCCGTCTCCACTCGAGAGGAAGCACGAGAGTCCCACCCACATCCAGAGGAGCCCCGTTGCCGCCTCCTAGCTCCAGAGGAGGGATCCTTTCCCTGCGTGCTCGGGAAAGAATTCCCGGCGATCCCGTCGCATCTCAAGAGGAGCCACTCTCCACTAGAAAGGTTAGAGGAACTCCAGGGTCGTGCCACCATTCCCTGAGTCGCCCAGATGTCTCAGTCCATTCCAGGGAAACCTGTTTTCCCTGCACAGCCTCGACTTTCAAGCCAAGGATCGACTAACACCACGGTGGCATGTAGGACAGCCCTGTGGGAAAGCCTCTTGGTATGTCTCGTGTGAAAGCCTCGTGGGAAAGCCTCGAGGGAAAGCCACAGATCCCTTGATCCACGCGAAGGGAAGCGTGACACTGCTGCTACAAATCGGAGGAAAGCGCACGTGCATGCCCCCACTCGAGATGAGGACTGACTCCGCTGGGGAGACTCCAGAAGTACCCCAAGATGCATGTCAGCACTGGAGAGGAATCCTGAGTTTCCGGCACCCACTCCACACAAGATCTTAGGCCCCGGCATCGACGGGAGAGGAATCCCGAGAGGCCCGCGTGCAACTCGCATAGGGACCGGCCTTTCGTGAGGCCGCCAGAGCGGGTCCCTGAGGTCCCCGTCATAAGTCGAGAGCACCTGCCACAACTCAAGAAAATTCAGGAGGTACTCCCCTCCAGGCGAGATTAACCCCTTTTCCCCTGAGCAGTCTCGAGCCTAATCACACCTAACCTCTGGAACTTCCAAAGGGTCCTTCACACCCTTGCTGCAACTCAAGAAGTTCCCCGACATACCCGTCTCCACTCGAGAGGAAACAGGAGAGTACCGCCCAGATCCAGAGGAGCCCCTTTTCCGCCTCCTATCTCGAGAGGAGGGATCCTTTGCCTGTGTGGTCCGGAAAGAATTCCCGGCATTCACGTCGCATCTCAAAAGGAGGCACTCTCCCCAGGAAAGGCGAGAGGAAATCCAGGGTCGTGCCACCATTCCCCGAGTCCCCCAGATGTCTCAGTCCATTCCAGGGAAACCTGTTTTCACTGCTCTGCCTCGAATTTCAAGCGGAGGATCGACTCACACCACGGTGGCACGTGGGACAGCCCTGTGGGAAAGCCTCGTCTGAAAGCCTCGAGGGAAAGCGTCGAGGGAAAGCCACATATCCCTTGATCAACCGGAAGGGAAGCGTGACACTGCTGCTACTGCTCGGGGGGAGAGGGCCTGTGCATGCCCCCACTTGATACGAGGATTGACTTCACTGGGGAGACTCCAGAAGTAATCCAAGATGCATGTCAGCACTGGTGAAGAATCCTCAGGTTCCGGCACCGACTCCACACAAGGTCTTAAGCCCCGGCATCGACGGGAGAGGAATCCCAAGAGGCCCCCGAGCAACTCGTATGGGGACTGGCCTTTCCTGAGGCCACAAGAGCGGGTTCCTGAGGTCCCCGTCGTAAGTCGAGAGCACCTGCCGCAACTCGAGAAAATCCAGGAGGTTCTCCCCTCCAGGCGAGATGAGGACCATTTCCGATGAGGCGTTTCGAGGCTAATCACACCTAAACTCTGGAACACCTAAAGGGTCCTTCACACCCTTGCTGCAACTCAATAAGTTCCTCGACATACCCGTCTCCACTCGAGAGGAAGCACGAGAGTCCCGCCCACATCCAGAGGAGTCCATTTCCGCCTCCTAGCTCGAGAGGAGGGATCCTTTCCCTGCGTGGTCGGGAAAGAATTCCCGGCGTTCCCGTCGCATCTCAAGAGGAGCGCTCTCCACAGGAAAGGCGAGAGGAACTCCAGGGTCGTGCCACCATTCCCAGAGTCCCCCAGATGTCTCAGTCCATTCCAGGGAAACCTGTTTTCTCTGCACTGCCTCGAGTTCAAGCCGAGGATCGACTCACACCACGGTGGCACGTGGGACAGCCCTGTGGGAAAGCCTCGTGACAAATCCTCGTGGGAAAGCCTCAAGCGAAAGCCACAGATCCCTTGATCCACACCTATGGAAGCGTGACACTGCTGCTACAGCTCGGGAGGAAAGCGCACGTGCATTCCCCCATTGGAGACGAGGACTGTCTCCCCTGATGAGACTCCAGAAGTACCCCAAGATCCATGTCGGAACTGGAGAGGAATCCTCAGGTTCCGGCACCGAATCCCCACAAGGTCTTAGGCCCCGGCATCCACGGGAGAGGAATCACGAGAGGCCCCTGAGCAACTCGCATGGGGTCTAGTCTTTCCTGAGGCCACTAGAGCGTATCCTTCAGGTCCCCGTCATAACTCGAGAGCACCTACCGCAACTCGAGAAAATCCAGGAGGTTCTCCCCTCCGGGCGAGATGAGGCCCATTTCCGCTGAGGCATCTCGAGGCAAATCACACCTAACCTCTGGAAATTCCAAAGGGTCCTTCACACCCTTGCTGCAACTCAAAAAGTTCCCCGACATACCTGTCTCCACTCGAGAGGAAGCACGAGAGCCTCGCCCACATCCAGAGGAGTCCCTTGTCCGACTCCTAGCGCGAGAGGAGGGATCCTTTCCCTGCGTGTTCGGTCAAGTATTCCCAGCGTTCCCGTCGCATCACAAGAGGAGGCGCTCTCCACAGGAAAGGCGAGAGGAACTCCAGGGTCTTGCCACCATTCCCAGAGTCCCCCAGATGTCTCAGTCCATTCCAGGGAAACCTGTTTTCCCTGCACTGTCTCGACTTTCATGCCGAGGATCGATTCACACCACGGTGGCACGTGGGACAGCCCTGTGGGAAAGCCTCCTGGAAATGCCTCTTGGGAAAGCCTCGAGGAAAAGCCTCAGATCCTTTGATCCACACGACGGAAATATGACCCTGCTGCTACTGCACTGGAGGAAAGCCCAGGTGCATGCCACCACTTGAGACGAAGAGTGACTCCCCTGTGGAGACTCAAGAAGTACCCCAGGATCCATATCAGCAATGGAGAGGAATCCTCAGGTTCCGGCACCGACTCCACACAAGGTCTTAGGCCCCGGCATTGACGAGAGAGGAATCCCGAGAGGCCCAGGAGCAACTCGGATGGGGACTGGCCTTTCCTGAGGCCACCAGAGAGTGTCAGTGAGGTCCCCGTCGTAAATCGAGGGCACCTGCCGCAACCCAAGAAAATCCAGGAAGTTCTCCCCTCCAGGCGAGATGAGGAACATTTCACCTGAGGCGTCTCGAGGCTAATCACACATAAATTCTGGAATTTCCAAAGGGTTCTTCACACCCTTGCTGCAACTCAAGAAGTTCCCCGACATACCCGTCTCCACTCGAGAGGAAGCACTAGCGTTCCGCCCACATCCAGAGGAGCCCCGTTTCCATCGCATAGCTCGAGAGAAGGGATCCTTTCCCTGCGTGTTCGGGAAAGAATTCCTGGCGTTCCCGACACATCTCAAGAGGAGGCGCTCTCCACAGGAAAGGCGAGAGGAACTCCAGGGTCGTGCCACCATTCCCAGAGTCCCCAGATGTCTCAGTCCATTCCAGGGAAACCTGTTTTCCCTGCACTGCCTCGACTTTCAAGCTGAGGATCGACACACACCACGGTGGCACGTGGGACAGCCCTGTGGGAAAGCCTCGTGGGAAAGCCTCATGGGAAAGCCTCGAGGGAAAGCCACAGATCCCTTGATCCACGCGAAGGGAAGCGTGACACTGCTGCTACAGCTCTGGAGGAAATCGCATGTGCATGCCCAAACTCGAGACAAGGACTGACTCCACTGAGGAGACTCCAGAAGTACCCCATTATCCATGTCAGCACTGGAGAGGAATGCTCAGTTTCCGGCACCGACTCCACACAAGATCTTAGGGCCCGGCATCGACGGGAGAGGAATCCCGAGAGGCCCCCAAGCAACTCGCATGGGGACTGGCCTTTCCTGAGGCCACCAGAGCGGGTCCCTGAGGTCCCCGTCGCAAGTCGAGAGCACCTGCGGCAACTCGAGAAAATCCAAGAGGTTCTCCCCTCCAGGCGAGATAAGGCCCATTTTTGCTGAGGCGTCTCGAGGCTAATCAGACCTAAACTCCTGAACATCCAAAGGGTCCTTCACACCCTTGCTGCAACTGAAGAAGTTCCCCGACATACCCGTCTCCACTCGAGAGGAAGCACGAGAGTTCCCCCCACATCCAGAGGAGCCCCGTTTCTGCCCCCTAGCTCAAGAGGCGGGATCCTTTCCCTGCGTGTTTGGGAAAGAATTCCCGGCGGTCCCGTCGCATCTCAAGAGGAGGCACTCTCCACAGCAAAGGCGAGAGGAACTCCAGGGTCGTGCCACCATTCCCAGAGTCCCCGAGATGCCCTAGTCCATTCCAGGAAAACCTGTTTTCCCTGCACTGCCTCGACTTTCAAGCCGATGATCGACTCACACCACGGTGACACGTGGGACAGCCCTGTGGGAAAGCCTCGTGGGAAAGCCTCGTGGCAAAGCCTCGTCAGAAATCCTCGAGGGAAAGCCACAGATCCCTTGATCCTCGCGAAGGGAAGCATGACAATGCTGATACAGCTCGGGAGGAAATCGCATGTCCATGCCCCCACTCGAGATGCAGAATGACTTTCCTGGGGAGACTCCAGAAGTACCCCAAGATCCATGTCAGCACTGGAGACGAATCCTCAGGTTTCGGCACCGACTCCACACAAGGTCTTAGGCCCCGGCATCGACGGGAGAGGAATCCCGAGAGGCCTCCGAGCAACTCGCATGGGGACTGGCCTTTCCTGAGGCCACCAGAGTGGGTCCCTGAGGTCCCCGTCGTAAGTCGAGAACACCTGCGGCAACTCGAGAAAATCCAGGAGGTTCTACCCTTCAGGCGAGATGAAGCCCATTTCCGCTGAGGCGTCTCGAGGCTAATCACATCTAACATCTGGAACTTCCAAAGGGTCCTTCACACCCTTGCTGCAACTCAAGAAGTTCCCCGACATACCCGTCTCCACTCGAGAGGAAACAGGAGAGTACCGCCCAGATCCAGAGGAGCCCCTTTTCCGCCTCCTATCTCGAGAGGAGGGATCCTTTCCCTGCGTGGTCCGGAAAGAATTCCCGGCATTCACGTCGCATCTCAAAAGGAGGCACTCTCCCCAGGAAAGGCGAGAGGAAATCCAGGGTCGTGCCACCATTCCCCGAGTCCCCCAGATGTCTCAGTCCATTCCAGGGAAACCTGTTTTCACTGCTCTGCCTCGAATTTCAAGCGGAGGATCGACTCACACCACGGTGGCACGTGGGACAGCCCTGTGGGAAAGCCTCGTCTGAAAGCCTCGAGGGAAAGCGTCGAGGGAAAGCCACATATCCCTTGATCAACCGGAAGGGAAGCGTGACACTGCTGCTACTGCTCGGGGGGAGAGGGCCTGTGCATGCCCCCACTTGATACGAGGATTGACTTCACTGGGGAGACTCCAGAAGTAATCCAAGATGCATGTCAGCACTGGTGAAGAATCCTCAGGTTCCGGCACCGACTCCACACAAGGTCTTAGGCCCCGGCATGGACGGGAGAGAAATCCCGAGAGGCCCCCAGCAACTCGCATGGGGAATGGCCTTTCTTCAGGCCACCAGAGCGGGTCCCTGAGGTCCCCGTCGTAAGTCAAGAGCCCCTGCCCCAACTTGAAAAAATTCTGGAGGTTCTCTCCTCCAGGCGAGATGAGGCCCATTTCTGCTGAGGTGTCTCGATGCTAACCACACCTAACCTCTGGAACTTCCAAAGGGTTCTTCACACCCTGGCTGCAATTCAAGAATTTCCATGAAATACCCGTCTCCACTCGAGAGGAAGCACGAGAGTCCCGCCCACATCCACAGGAGCCCCGTTTCCGCCTCATAGCTCGAGAGGAGGGATCCTTTCCCTGCGTGGTCGGGAAAGAATTCCCGGAGTTCCCGTCGCATCTCAAGAGGAGGCGCTCTCCATAGGATAGGCGAGAGGAACTCCAGGGTCGTGCCACCTTTCACAGAGTTCCCCAAATGTCTCAGTCCATTCCAGGGAAACCTGTTTTCCCTGCACTGTCTCGACTTTCAAGCCGAATATCGACTCACACCACGGTGGCACGTGGGACAGCCCTGTGGGAAAGCCTCATGGGAAAGCCTCGTGGGAAAGCCTCGAGGGAAAGCCACAGATCCCTTGATCCACGCGAAGGGAAGCGCGACACTGCTGCTACAGCTCGGGAGGAAAGCGCACGTGCATGCCACCACTTGAGACGAGGACTGACCCCCTGGGGAGACTCCGGAAGTACCCCAAGATCCATGTCATCACTGGAGAGGAATCCTCCGTTTCCGAAACCGACTCCACAAAAGGTCTTAAGCCCCGGCATCGAAGGGAGAGGAAACCCGTGAGGCCCCCAAGCAACTCGCATTTGGACTGGTCTTTCCTGAGGCCAACAGAGCGGGTCCCTGAGGTCCCCGTCGTAAGTCGAGAGCACCTGCCGCAACTCGAGAAAATCCAGGAGGTTCTCCCCTCCAGGCGAGATGAGGCCCATTTCCGCTGAGGCGTCTCGGGGCTAATCACAGCTAACCTCTGGAACTTCCAAGGGGTCCTTCACACCCTTACTGCAACTCAAGAAAATCCCCGAATTACCCGTCTCCACTCGAGGGGAAGCACGAGAATCCTGCCCACATCCAGAGGAGCCCCGTTTCCGCCTGCTAGCTGGAGAGTAGGGATCCTATCCCTGCGTGGTGGGGAAAGAATTTCCGGCTTTTCTGTCGCATCTCAAGAGGAGGCGCTCTCCACAGGAAAGGCGAGAGGGACTCCAGGGTCGTGCCACCATTCCCAGAGTCCCCCAGATGTCTCAGTCAATTTCAGGGAAACCTGTTTTCCCTGCACTGCCTTCACTTTCAAGCCGAGGATCGACTCACACCACGGTGGCACGTGGGCCAGCCCTGTGGGAAAGCCTCGTGGGAAAGCCTCGTGGGAAAGCCTCAAGGGAAAGCCACAGATCGCTTAATCCAAGCAAAGGGAAGCGTGATACTGCTGCTAGAGCTCGAGAGGAAAGCGCACGTGCAATCTCCCACTCGAGACGAGGACTGACTCCCCTGGGGAGACTCCAGAAATACCCAGAGATCCATGTCAGCACTGGAGAGGAATCCTCAGGTTCCGACACCGACTCCACACAAGGTCTTAAGCCCCGGCATCGACGGGAGAGGAATCCCAAGAGGCCCCCGAGCAACTCGTATGGGGACTGGCCTTTCCTGAGGCCACAAGAGCGGGTTCCTGAGGTCCCCGTCGTAAGTCGAGAGCACCTGCCGCAACTCGAGAAAATCCAGGAGGTTCTCCCCTCCAGGCGAGATGAGGACCATTTCCGATGAGGCGTTTCGAGGCTAATCACACCTAAACTCTGGAACACCTAAAGGGTCCTTCACACCCTTGCTGCAACTCAATAAGTTCCTCGACATACCCGTCTCCACTCGAGAGGAAGCACGAGAGTCCCGCCCACATCCAGAGGAGTCCATTTCCGCCTCCTAGCTCGAGAGGAGGGATCCTTTCCCTGCGTGGTCGGGAAAGAATTCCCGGCGTTCCCGTCGCATCTCAAGAGGAGGCGCTCTCCACAGGAAAGGCGAGAGGAACTCCAGGGTCGTGCCACCATTCCCAGAGTCCCCCAGATGTCTCAGTCCATTCCAGGGAAACCTGTTTTCTCTGCACTGCCTCGAGTTCAAGCCGAGGATCGACTCACACCACGGTGGCACGTGGGACAGCCCTGTGGGAAAGCCTCGTGACAAATCCTCGTGCGAAAGCCTCAAGCGAAAGCCACAGATCCCTTGATCCACGCCTATGGAAGCGTGACACTCCTGCTACAGCTCGGGAGGAAAGCGCACGTGCATTCCCCCACTGGAGACGAGGACTGTCTCCCCTGATGAGACTCCAGAAGTACCCCAAGATCCATGTCGGAACTGGAGAGGAATCCTCAGGTTCCGGCACCGAATCCCCACAAGGTCTTAGGCCCCGGCATCCACGGGAGAGGAATCACGAGAGGCCCCTGAGCAACTCGCATGGGGTCTAGTCTTTCCTGAGGCCACTAGAGCGTATCCTTCAGGTCCCCGTCATAACTCGAGAGCACCTACCGCAACTCGAGAAAATCCAGGAGGTTCTCCCCTCCGGGCGAGATGAGGCCCATTTCCGCTGAGGCATCTCGAGGCAAATCACACCTAACCTCTGGAAATTCCAAAGGGTCCTTCACACCCTTGCTGCAACTCAAAAAGTTCCCCGACACACCCGTCTCCACTCGAGAGGAAGCACGAGAGCCTCGCCCACATCCAGAGGAGTCCCTTGTCCGACTCCTAGCGCGAGAGGAGGGATCCTTTCCCTGCGTGTTCGGTCAAGTATTCCCAGCGTTCCCGTCGCATCACAAGAGGAGGCGCTCTCCACAGGAAAGGCGAGAGGAACTCCAGGGTCTTGCCACCATTCCCAGAGTCCCCCAGATGTCTCAGTCCATTCCAGGGAAACCTGTTTTCCCTGCACTGTCTCGACTTTCATGCCGAGGATCGATTCACACCACGGTGGCACGTGGGACAGCCCTGTGGGAAAGCCTCCTGGAAATGCCTCTTGGGAAAGCCTCGAGGAAAAGCCTCAGATCCTTTGATCCACACGACGGAAATATGACCGTGCTGCTACTGCACTGGAGGAAAGCCCAGGTGCATGCCACCACTTGAGACGAAGAGTGACTCCCCTGTGGAGACTCAAGAAGTACCCCAGGATCCATATCAGCAATGGAGAGGAATCCTCAGGTTCCGGCACCGACTCCACACAAGGTCTTAGGCCCCGGCATCGACGGGAGAGGAATCCCGAGAGGCCCAGGAGCAACTCGGATGGGGACTGGCCTTTCCTGAGGCCACCAGAGAGCGTCAGTGAGGTCCCCGTCGTAAATCGAGAGCACCTGCCGCAACCCAAGAAAATCCAGGAAGTTCTCCCCTCCAGGCTAGATGAGGAACATTTCACCTGAGGCGTCTCGAGGCTAATCACACATAAATTCTGGAATTTCCAAAGGGTTCTTCACACCCTTGCTGCAACTCAAGAAGTTCCCCGACATACCCGTCTCCACTCGAGAGGAAGCACTAGCGTTCCGCCCACATCCAGAGGAGCCCCGTTTCCATCGCATAGCTCGAGAGAAGGGATCCTTTCCCTGCGTGTTCGGGAAAGAATTCCTGGCGTTCCCGACACATCTCAAGAGGAGGCGCTCTCCACAGGAAAGGCGAGAGGAACTCCAGGGTCGTGCCACCATTCCCAGAGTCCCCCAGATGTCTCAGTCCATTCCAGGGAAACCTGTTTTCCCTGCACTGCCTCGACTTTCAAGCTGAGGATCGACTCACACCACGGTGGCACGTGGGACAGCCCTGTGGGAAAGCCTCGTGGGAAAGCCTCATGGGAAAGCCTCGAGGGAAAGCCACAGATCCCTTGATCCACGCGAAGGGAAGCGTGACACTGCTGCTACAGCTCTGGAGGAAATCGCATGTGCATGCCCAAACTCGAGACAAGGACTGACTCCACTGAGGAGACTCCAGAAGTACCCCATTATCCATGTCAGCACTGGAGAGGAATGCTCAGTTTCCGGCACCGACTCCACACAAGATCTTAGGGCCCGGCATCGACGGGAGAGGAATCCCGAGAGGCCCCCAAGCAACTCGCATGGGGACTGGCCTTTCCTGAGGCCACCAGAGCGGGTCCCTGAGGTCCCCGTCGCAAGTCGAGAGCACCTGCGGCAACTCGAGAAAATCCAAGAGGTTCTCCCCTCCAGGCGAGATAAGGCCCATTTTTGCTGAGGCGTCTCGAGGCTAATCAGACCTAAACTCCTGAACATCCAAAGGGTCCTTCACACCCTTGCTGCAACTGAAGAAGTTCCCCGACATACCCGTCTCCACTCGAGAGGAAGCACGAGAGTTCCCCCCACATCCAGAGGAGCCCCGTTTCTGCCCCCTAGCTCAAGAGGCGGGATCCTTTCCCTGCGTGTTCGGGAAAGAATTCCCGGCGGTCCCGTCGCATCTCAAGAGGAGGCACTCTCCACAGCAAAGGCGAGAGGAACTCCAGGGTCGTGCCACCATTCCCAGAGTCCCCGAGATGCCCTAGTCCATTCCAGGAAAACCTGTTTTCCCTGCACTGCCTCGACTTTCAAGCCGAGGATCGACTCACACCACGGTGACACGTGGGACAGCCCTGTGGGAAAGCCTCGTGGGAAAGCCTCGTGGCAAAGCCTCGTCAGAAATCCTCGAGGGAAAGCCACAGATCCCTTGATCCTCGCGAAGGGAAGCATGACAATGCTGATACAGCTCGGGAGGAAATCGCATGTCCATGCCCCCACTCGAGATGCAGAATGACTTTCCTGGGGAGACTCCAGAAGTACCCCAAGATCCATGTCAGCACTGGAGACGAATCCTCAGGTTTCGGCACCGACTCCACACAAGGTCTTAGGCCCCGGCATCGACGGGAGAGGAATCCCGAGAGGCCTCCGAGCAACTCGCATGGGGACTGGCCTTTCCTGAGGCCACCAGAGTGGGTCCCTGAGGTCCCCGTCGTAAGTCGAGAACACCTGCGGCAACTCGAGAAAATCCAGGAGGTTCTACCCTTCAGGCGAGATGAAGCCCATTTCCGCTGAGGCGTCTCGAGGCTAATCACATCTAACATCTGGAACTTCCAAAGGGTCCTTCACACCCTTGCTGCAACTCAAGAAGTTCCCCGACATACCCGTCTCCACTCGAGAGGAAACAGGAGAGTACCGCCCAGATCCAGAGGAGCCCCTTTTCCGCCTCCTATCTCGAGAGGAGGGATCCTTTCCCTGCGTGGTCCGGAAAGAATTCCCGGCATTCACGTCGCATCTCAAAAGGAGGCACTCTCCCCAGGAAAGGCGAGAGGAAATCCAGGGTCGTGCCACCATTCCCCGAGTCCCCCAGATGTCTCAGTCCATTCCAGGGAAACCTGTTTTCACTGCTCTGCCTCGAATTTCAAGCGGAGGATCGACTCACACCACGGTGGCACGTGGGACAGCCCTGTGGGAAAGCCTCGTCTGAAAGCCTCGAGGGAAAGCGTCGAGGGAAAGCCACATATCCCTTGATCAACCGGAAGGGAAGCGTGACACTGCTGCTACTGCTCGGGGGGAGAGGGCCTGTGCATGCCCCCACTTGATACGAGGATTGACTTCACTGGGGAGACTCCAGAAGTAATCCAAGATGCATGTCAGCACTGGTGAAGAATCCTCAGGTTCCGGCACCGACTCCACACAAGGTCTTAGGCCCCGGCATGGACGGGAGAGAAATCCCGAGAGGCCCCCAGCAACTCGCATGGGGAATGGCCTTTCTTCAGGCCACCAGAGCGGGTCCCTGAGGTCCCCGTCGTAAGTCAAGAGCCCCTGCCCCAACTTGAAAAAATTCTGGATGTTCTCTCCTCCAGGCGAGATGAGGCCCATTTCTGCTGAGGTGTCTCGATGCTAACCACACCTAACCTCTGGAACTTCCAAAGGGTTCTTCACACCCTGGCTGCAATTCAAGAATTTCCATGAAATACCCGTCTCCACTCGAGAGGAAGCACGAGAGTCCCGCCCACATCCACAGGAGCCCCGTTTCCGCCTCATAGCTCGAGAGGAGGGATCCTTTCCCTGCGTGGTCGGGAAAGAATTCCCGGAGTTCCCGTCGCATCTCAAGAGGAGGCGCTCTCCATAGGATAGGCGAGAGGAACTCCAGGGTCGTGCCACCTTTCACAGAGTTCCCCAAATGTCTCAGTCCATTCCAGGGAAACCTGTTTTCCCTGCACTGTCTCGACTTTCAAGCCGAATATCGACTCACACCACGGTGGCACGTGGGACAGCCCTGTGGGAAAGCCTCATGGGAAAGCCTCGTGGGAAAGCCTCGAGGGAAAGCCACAGATCCCTTGATCCACGCGAAGGGAAGCGCGACACTGCTGCTACAGCTCGGGAGGAAAGCGCACGTGCATGCCACCACTTGAGACGAGGACTGACCCCCTGGGGAGACTCCAGGAAGTACCCCAAGATCCATGTCATCACTGGAGAGGAATCCTCCGTTTCCGAAACCGACTCCACAAAAGGTCTTAAGCCCCGGCATCGAAGGGAGAGGAAACCCGTGAGGCCCCCAAGCAACTCGCATTTGGACTGGTCTTTCCTGAGGCCAACAGAGCGGGTCCCTGAGGTCCCCGTCGTAAGTCGAGAGCACCTGCCGCAACTCGAGAAAATCCAGGAGGTTCTCCCCTCCAGGCGAGATGAGGCCCATTTCCGCTGAGGCGTCTCGGGGCTAATCACAGCTAACCTCTGGAACTTCCAAGGGGTCCTTCACACCCTTACTGCAACTCAAGAAAATCCCCGAATTACCCGTCTCCACTCGAGGGGAAGCACGAGAATCCTGCCCACATCCAGAGGAGCCCCGTTTCCGCCTGCTAGCTGGAGAGTAGGGATCCTATCCCTGCGTGGTGGGGAAAGAATTTCCGGCTTTTCTGTCGCATCTCAAGAGGAGGCGCTCTCCACAGGAAAGGCGAGAGGGACTCCAGGGTCGTGCCACCATTCCCAGAGTCCCCCAGATGTCTCAGTCAATTTCAGGGAAACCTGTTTTCCCTGCACTGCCTTCACTTTCAAGCCGAGGATCGACTCACACCACGTTGGCACGTGGGCCAGCCCTGTGGGAAAGCCTCGTGGGAAAGCCTCGTGGGAAAGCCTCAAGGGAAAGCCACAGATCGCTTAATCCAAGCAAAGGGAAGCGTGATACTGCTGCTAGAGCTCGAGAGGAAAGCGCACGTGCAATCTCCCACTCGAGACGAGGACTGACTCCCCTGGGGAGACTCCAGAAATACCCAGAGATCCATGTCAGCACTGGAGAGGAATCCTCAGGTTCCGACACCGACTCCACACAAGGTCTTAAGCCCCGGCATCGACGGGAGAGGAATCCCAAGAGGCCCCCGAGCAACTCGTATGGGGACTGGCCTTTCCTGAGGCCACAAGAGCGGGTTCCTGAGGTCCCCGTCGTAAGTCGAGAGCACCTGCCGCAACTCGAGAAAATCCAGGAGGTTCTCCCCTCCAGGCGAGATGAGGACCATTTCCGATGAGGCGTTTCGAGGCTAATCACACCTAAACTCTGGAACACCTAAAGGGTCCTTCACACCCTTGCTGCAACTCAATAAGTTCCTCGACATACCCGTCTCCACTCGAGAGGAAGCACGAGAGTCCCGCCCACATCCAGAGGAGTCCATTTCCGCCTCCTAGCTCGAGAGGAGGGATCCTTTCCCTGCGTGGTCGGGAAAGAATTCCCGGCGTTCCCGTCGCATCTCAAGAGGAGGCGCTCTCCACAGGAAAGGCGAGAGGAACTCCAGGGTCGTGCCACCATTCCCAGAGTCCCCCAGATGTCTCAGTCCATTCCAGGGAAACCTGTTTTCTCTGCACTGCCTCGAGTTCAAGCCGAGGATCGACTCACACCACGGTGGCACGTGGGACAGCCCTGTGGGAAAGCCTCGTGACAAATCCTCGTGCGAAAGCCTCAAGCGAAAGCCACAGATCCCTTGATCCACGCCTATGGAAGCGTGACACTCCTGCTACAGCTCGGGAGGAAAGCGCACGTGCATTCCCCCACTGGAGACGAGGACTGTCTCCCCTGATGAGACTCCAGAAGTACCCCAAGATCCATGTCGGAACTGGAGAGGAATCCTCAGGTTCCGGCACCGAATCCCCACAAGGTCTTAGGCCCCGGCATCCACGGGAGAGGAATCACGAGAGGCCCCTGAGCAACTCGCATGGGGTCTAGTCTTTCCTGAGGCCACTAGAGCGTATCCTTCAGGTCCCCGTCATAACTCGAGAGCACCTACCGCAACTCGAGAAAATCCAGGAGGTTCTCCCCTCCGGGCGAGATGAGGCCCATTTCCGCTGAGGCATCTCGAGGCAAATCACACCTAACCTCTGGAAATTCCAAAGGGTCCTTCACACCCTTGCTGCAACTCAAAAAGTTCCCCGACACACCCGTCTCCACTCGAGAGGAAGCACGAGAGCCTCGCCCACATCCAGAGGAGTCCCTTGTCCGACTCCTAGCGCGAGAGGAGGGATCCTTTCCCTGCGTGTTCGGTCAAGTATTCCCAGCGTTCCCGTCGCATCACAAGAGGAGGCGCTCTCCACAGGAAAGGCGAGAGGAACTCCAGGGTCTTGCCACCATTCCCAGAGTCCCCCAGATATCTCAGTCCATTCCAGGGAAACCTGTTTTCCCTGCACTGTCTCGACTTTCATGCCGAGGATCGATTCACACCACGGTGGCACGTGGGACAGCCCTGTGGGAAAGCCTCCTGGAAATGCCTCTTGGGAAAGAAACGAGGAAAAGCCTCAGATCCTTTGATCCACACGACGGAAATATGACCCTGCTGCTACTGCACTGGAGGAAAGCCCAGGTGCATGCCACCACTTGAGACGAAGAGTGACTCCCCTGTGGAGACTCAAGAAGTACCCCAGGATCCATATCAGCAATGGAGAGGAATCCTCAGGTTCCGGCACCGACTCCACACAAGGTCTTAGGCACCGGCATTGACGGGAGAGGAATCCCGAGAGGCCCAGGAGCAACTCGGATGGGGACTGGCCTTTCCTGAGGCCACCAGAGAGCGTCAGTGAGGTCCCCGTCGTAAATCGAGAGCACCTGCCGCAACCCAAGAAAATCCAGGAAGTTCTCCCCTCCAGGCGAGATGAGGAACATTTCACCTGAGGCGTCTCGAGGCTAATCACACATAAATTCTGGAATTTCCAAAGGGTTCTTCACACCCTTGCTGCAACTCAAGAAGTTCCCCGACATACCCGTCTCCACTCGAGAGGAAGCACTAGCGTTCCGCCCACATCCAGAGGAGCCCCGTTTCCATCGCATAGCTCGAGAGAAGGGATCCTTTCCCTGCGTGTTCGGGAAAGAATTCCTGGCGTTCCCGACACATCTCAAGAGGAGGCGCTCTCCACAGGAAAGGCGAGAGGAACTCCAGGGTCGTGCCACCATTCCCAGAGTCCCCCAGATGTCTCAGTCCATTCCAGGGAAACCTGTTTTCCCTGCACTGCCTCGACTTTCAAGCTGAGGATCGACTCACACCACGGTGGCACGTGGGACAGCCCTGTGGGAAAGCCTCGTGGGAAAGCCTCATGGGAAAGCCTCGAGGGAAAGCCACAGATCCCTTGATCCACGCGAAGGGAAGCGTGACACTGCTGCTACAGATCTGGAGGAAATCGCATGTGCATGCCCCCACTCGAGACAAGGACTGACTCCACTGAGGAGACTCCAGAAGTACCCCATTATCCATGTCAGCACTGGAGAGGAATGCTCAGTTTCCGGCACCGACTCCACACAAGATCTTAGGGCCCGGCATCGACGGGAGAGGAATCCCGAGAGGCCCCCAAGCAACTCGCATGGGGACTGGCCTTTCCTGAGGCCACCAGAGCGTGTCCCTGAGGTCCCCGTAGCAAGTCGAGAGCACCTGCGGCAACTCGAGAAAATCCAAGAGGTTCTCCCCTCCAGGCGAGATAAGGCCCATTTTTGCTGAGGCGTCTCGACGCTAATCAGACCTAAACTCCTGAACATCCAAAGGGTCCTTCACACCCTTGCTGCAACTGAAGAAGTTCCCCGACATACCCGTCTCCACTCGAGAGGAAGCACGAGAGTTCCCCCCACATCCAGAGGAGCCCCGTTTCTGCCCCCTAGCTCAAGAGGCGGGATCCTTTCCCTGCGTGTTCGGGAAAGAATTCCCGGCGGTCCCGTCGCATCTCAAGAGGAGGCACTCTCCACAGCAAAGGCGAGAGGAACTCCAGGGTCGTGCCACCATTCCCAGAGTCCCCGAGATGCCCTAGTCCATTCCAGGAAAACCTGTTTTCCCTGCACTGCCTCGACTTTCAAGCCGAGGATCGACTCACACCACGGTGACACGTGGGACAGCCCTGTGGGAAAGCCTCGTGGGAAAGCCTCGTGGCAAAGCCTCGTCAGAAATCCTCGAGGGAAAGCCACAGATCCCTTGATCCTCGCGAAGGGAAGCATGACAATGCTGATACAGCTCGGGAGGAAATCGCATGTCCATGCCCCCACTCGAGATGCAGAATGACTTTCCTGGGGAGACTCCAGAAGTACCCCAAGATCCATGTCAGCACTGGAGACGAATCCTCAGGTTTCGGCACCGACTCCACACAAGGTCTTAGGCCCCGGCATCGACGGGAGAGGAATCCCGAAAGGCCTCCGAGCAACTCGCATGGGGACTGGCCTTTCCTGAGGCCACCAGAGTGGGTCCCTGAGGTCCCCGTCGTAAGTCGAGAACACCTGCCGCAACTCGAGAAAATCCAGGAGGTTCTACCCTCCAGGCGAGATGAAGCCCATTTCCGCTGAGGCGTCTCGAGGCTAATCACATCTAACATCTGGAACTTCCAAAGGGTCCTTCACACCCTTGCTGCAACTCAAGAAGTTCCCCGACATACCCGTCTCCACTCGAGAGGAAACAGGAGAGTACCGCCCAGATCCAGAGGAGCCCCTTTTCCGCCTCCTATCTCGAGAGGAGGGATCCTTTCCCTGTGTGGTCCGGAAAGAATTCCCGGCATTCACGTCGCATCTCAAAAGGAGGCACTCTCCCCAGGAAAGGCGAGAGGAACTCCAGGGTCGTGCCACCATTCCCCGAGTCCCCCAGATGTCTCAGTCCATTCCAGGGAAACCTGTTTTCACTGCTCTGCCTCGAATTTCAAGCGGAGGATCGACTCACACCACGGTGGCACGTGGGACAGCCCTGTGGGAAAGCCTCGTCTGAAAGCCTCGAGGGAAAGCGTCGAGGGAAAGCCACATATCCCTTGATCAACCGGAAGGGAAGCGTGACACTGCTGCTACTGCTCGGGGGGAGAGGGCCTGTGCATGCCCCCACTTGATACGAGGATTGACTTCACTGGGGAGACTCCAGAAGTAATCCAAGATGCATGTCAGCACTGGTGAAGAATCCTCAGGTTCCGGCACCGACTCCACACAAGGTCTTAAGCCCCGGCATCGACGGGAGAGGAATCCCAAGAGGCCCCCGAGCAACTCGTATGGGGACTGGCCTTTCCTGAGGCCACAAGAGCGGGTTCCTGAGGTCCCCGTCGTAAGTCGAGAGCACCTGCCGCAACTCGAGAAAATCCAGGAGGTTCTCCCCTCCAGGCGAGATGAGGACCATTTCCGATGAGGCGTTTCGAGGCTAATCACACCTAAACTCTGGAACACCTAAAGGGTCCTTCACACCCTTGCTGCAACTCAATAAGTTCCTCGACATACCCGTCTCCACTCGAGAGGAAGCACGAGAGTCCCGCCCACATCCAGAGGAGTCCATTTCCGCCTCCTAGCTCGAGAGGAGGGATCCTTTCCCTGCGTGGTCGGGAAAGAATTCCCGGCGTTCCCGTCGCATCTCAAGAGGAGGCGCTCTCCACAGGAAAGGCGAGAGGAACTCCAGGGTCGTGCCACCATTCCCAGAGTCCCCCAGATGTCTCAGTCCATTCCAGGGAAACCTGTTTTCTCTGCACTGCCTCGAGTTCAAGCCGAGGATCGACTCACACCACGGTGGCACGTGGGACAGCCCTGTGGGAAAGCCTCGTGACAAATCCTCGTGGGAAAGCCTCAAGCGAAAGCCACAGATCCCTTGATCCACACCTGTGGAAGCGTGACACTGCTGCTACAGCTCGGGAGGAAAGCGCACGTGCATTCCCCCACTGGAGACGAGGACTGTCTCCCCTGATGAGACTCCAGAAGTACCCCAAGATCCATGTCGGAACTGGAGAGGAATCCTCAGGTTCCGGCACCGAATCCCCACAAGGTCTTAGGCCCCGGCATCCACGGGAGAGGAATCACGAGAGGCCCCTGAGCAACTCGCATGGGGTCTAGTCTTTCCTGAGGCCACTAGAGCGTATCCTTCAGGTCCCCGTCATAACTCGAGAGCACCTACCGCAACTCGAGAAAATCCAGGAGGTTCTCCCCTCCGGGCGAGATGAGGCCCATTTCCGCTGAGGCATCTCGAGGCAAATCACACCTAACCTCTGGAAATTCCAAAGGGTCCTTCACACCCTTGCTGCAACTCAAAAAGTTCCCCGACACACCCGTCTCCACTCGAGAGGAAGCACGAGAGCCTCGCCCACATCCAGAGGAGTCCCTTGTCCGACTCCTAGCGCGAGAGGAGGGATCCTTTCCCTGCGTGTTCGGTCAAGTATTCCCAGCGTTCCCGTCGCATCACAAGAGGAGGCGCTCTCCACAGGAAAGGCGAGAGGAACTCCAGGGTCTTGCCACCATTCCCAGAGTCCCCCAGATGTCTCAGTCCATTCCAGGGAAACCTGTTTTCCCTGCACTGTCTCGACTTTCATGCCGAGGATCGATTCACACCACGGTGGCACGTGGGACAGCCCTGTGGGAAAGCCTCCTGGAAATGCCTCTTGGGAAAGCCTCGAGGAAAAGCCTCAGATCCTTTGATCCACACGACGGAAATATGACCCTGCTGCTACTGCACTGGAGGAAAGCCCAGGTGCATGCCACCACTTGAGACGAAGAGTGACTCCCCTGTGGAGACTCAAGAAGTACCCCAGGATCCATATCAGCAATGGAGAGGAATCCTCAGGTTCCGGCACCGACTCCACACAAGGTCTTAGGCCCCGGCATCGACGGGAGAGGAATCCCGAGAGGCCCAGGAGCAACTCGGATGGGGACTGGCCTTTCCTGAGGCCACCAGAGAGCGTCAGTGAGGTCCCCGTCGTAAATCGAGAGCACCTGCCGCAACCCAAGAAAATCCAGGAAGTTCTCCCCTCCAGGCGAGATGAGGAACATTTCACCTGAGGCGTCTCGAGGCTAATCACACATAAATTCTGGAATTTCCAAAGGGTTCTTCACACCCTTGCTGCAACTCAAGAAGTTCCCCGACATACCCGTCTCCACTCGAGAGGAAGCACTAGCGTTCCGCCCACATCCAGAGGAGCCCCGTTTCCATCGCATAGCTCGAGAGAAGGGATCCTTTCCCTGCGTGTTCGGGAAAGAATTCCTGGCGTTCCCGACACATCTCAAGAGGAGGCGCTCTCCACAGGAAAGGCGAGAGGAACTCCAGGGTCGTGCCACCATTCCCAGAGTCCCCAGATGTCTCAGTCCATTCCAGGGAAACCTGTTTTCCCTGCACTGCCTCGACTTTCAAGCTGAGTTTCGACTCACACCACGGTGGCACGTGGGACAGCCCTGTGGGAAAGCCTCGTGGGAAAGCCTCGTGGGAAAGCCTCCAGGGAAAGCCACAGATCCCTTGATCTACGCGAAGGGAAGCGCGACACCGCTGCTACAGCTCGGGAGGAAAGCGCACGTGCATGCCCCCACACGAGACAAGGACTGACTCCCCCGGGGAACTCCAGAAGTACCCCAAGATCCATGTCAGCACTGCAGAGGAATCCTCAGGTTCCGGCACCGACTCCACACAAGATCTTAGGCCCCGGCATCGACGGGAGAGGAATCCCGAGAGGCCCCCGATCAACTCGCATGGGGACTGGCCTTTCCTGAGGCCACCAGAGCGGTTCCCTGAGGTCCCTGTGGTAAGTCGAGAGCACCTGCCGCAACTCGAGAAAATCCAAGAGGTTCTCCCCTCCAGGCGAGATGAGGCCCATTTCCGCTGAGGCGTCTCGAGGCTAATCACACCTAACGCCTGGAACGTCCAAAGGGTCTTTCACACCCTTGCTGCAATTCAAGAAGTTCCCCGACATACCCGTCTCCACTCGATAGGAAGCACGAGATTCTGGCCCACATCCAGAGGAGCCCCGTTTCTGCCCCCTAGCTCGAGAGGAGGGCTCCTTTACGGCGTGGTCGGGAAAGAATCCCCGGCGTTTCCGTCGCATTTCAAGAGGAGGCGCTCCCACAGGAAAGGCGAGAGGAACCCCAGGGTCGTGCCACATTCCCAGAGTCCCCCAGATGTCTCAGTCCATTCCAGTGAAACCTGTTTTCCCTGCACTGCTTCGACTTTCAAGCCGAGTTTCGACTCACACCACGGTGGCACGTGGGACAGCCCTGGGGAAAGCCTCGTGGGAAAGCCTCGTGGGAAAACCTCGAGCGAAAGCCACAGATAACTTGATCCACGGGTAGGGAAGCGCGACACTGCTGCTACAGCTCGGGAGGAAAGCGCACGTGCATGCCCCCACTGGAGCGATCCTTGCCCTGCGTGGACGCTAAAGAATTCCCGACATTTCTCTTCCCATCTCAAGACGAGGCGCTCTCCACAGGAAAGGCGAGAGGAACTCCAGGTTCGTGCCACCATTCCCAGAGTCCCCCAGATGTCTCAGTCCATTCCAGGGAAACCTCTTTTCCCTGCACTGCCTCGACGTTCAAGCCGAGGATCAACCCACACACGGTGGCACGTGGGACAGCCCTGTGGGAAAGCCTCGGGGGAAAGCCTCGTGGGAAAGCCTTAAGCAAATGCGACAGATCCCTTGATCCACGCCTATGGAAGCGTGACACTGCTGCTACAGCTTGGGAGGAAAGCGCACGTGCATGCCCCCACACGAGACGAGGACTGACTCCCCTGGGGAGACTCCAGAAGTACCCCAAGATCCATGTCGGCACTGGATAGGAATCTTCAGGTTCCGGCACCGACTCCACACAAGGTCTTAGGCCCCGGCATCGTCCGGAGAGGAATCCCAAGAGGACCCCGAGCAAGTCGCATGGGGACTGGCCTTTCCTGAGGCCACCAGAGCGGGTCCGTTAGGTCCCCGTTGTAAGTCGAGAGCATCGGCCGCAACTCGAGAAAATAGAGGAGGTTCTCCCCTCCAGGCGAGATGAGTCCCATTTCCACTGAGGCGTCTCGCGGCTAATTACACCTAACCTCTGGAACTTCCAAAGGGTCCTTCACACCATTGCTGCAACTCAAGAAGTTCCTCGAAATACCCGTTTACACTCGAGAGGAAGCACAAGAGTCCCGCCCACATCCAGAGGAGACCCGTTTCCGCCTGCTAGCTCGAGAGGAGGGATCCTTTCCCTGCGTGGTCAGGAAAGAATTCCCGGCGTTCCCGACGCATCTCAAGAGGAGGTGCTCCTCTCACTAAAGGCGAGAGGAACTCCAGAGTCGTGCCACCATTCCCTGAGTCTCCCAGATGTCTCAGTCCATTCCAGGGAAACCTGTTTTCCCTGCACTCCCTCGGCTTTCAAGCCGAGGATCGACTCACACACGGTGGCACGTGGGACAGCCATGTGGGAAAGCCTCCTGGGAAAGCCTCTAGGGAAAGCCACAGATCCCTAGATCCACACGAAGGGAAACGTGACACTGCTGCTACAGCTCGGGAGGAAAGCGCACGTGCATGCCCCCACTCGAGACGAGGACTGACTCCCCTGGGGAGACTCCAGAAGTACCCCAAGATCCATGTCAGCACTGGAGAGGAATCCTCAGGTTCCGGCATCCACTCCAAACAAGATATTAGGCCACGGCATCGACGGGAGAGGAATCCCGAGAGGCCACCGAGCAACTCGCATGGGGACTGGCCTTTCCTGAGGCCACCAGTGCGGGTCCCTGAGGTCCCAGTCGTAAGTCGAGAGCACCTGCCGCCACTCGAGAAAATCCAGGAGGTTCTCCCCTCCAGGCGAGAAGAGGCCCTTTTCCACTGAGGCGTCTCGAGGTTAATCACATCTAAGATCTGGAACTTCCAAAGGGTCCTTCACACCCTTGCTGCAACTCAAGAAGTTCCCCGACATACACGTCTCCACTCTAGAGGAATCACGAGAGTCTCGCCCACATCCAGAGGAGCCCCGTTTCCGCTTCCTAGCTCGAGAGGAGTGATCCATTCCTTGCGGGGTCGGGAAAGAATTCCCGGCGTTTCCGTCGCATCTCAAGAGGAGTCGCTCTCCACAGGAAAGGTGAGAGGAACTCCAGGGTCGTGCCACCATTCCCAGAGTCCCCCAGATGTCTCAGTCCATTCCAGGGAAACCTGTTTTCCCTGCACTGCCTCGACTTTCAAGCCGAGGATCGACTCACACCATGGTGGCACGTGGGACAGATTTGTGGGAAAGCCTCCTGTGAAAGCCTCGAGGGAAAGCCACAGGTCCCTTGATCCACGTGAAGGGATGCGTGACACTGCTGCTACAGCTCGGGAGGAAATCGTTCGTGCGTGCCCCCACTTCGGGACGAGGACTGACTCCCGTGGAGTGACTCCAGAAGCACCCCAAGATCCATGTCGGCACTGGAGAGGAATCTTCAGGTTCCGGCACCGACTCCATACAAGGTCTTAGGCCCGGCATCGTCGGGAGAGAATCCCAAGAGG
>NW_017189747.1:0-32886 GCF_001704415.2 Capra hircus | reverse complement strand
TCACGTCCATTGAGTCAGTGATGCCATCCAGCATCTCATGCCTCTGTCGTCCCCATCTGAGTGAACTCCGGGAGTTGTTGATGGACAGGGAGGCCTGGTGTGCTGCAATTCATGGGGTCGCAAAGAGTCAGACACGATGAGCGACTAAACTAAAGTGAACTGAATTTTTATTTATTTATTTACTGAGCTTACCCGACCCAATAGAGCAAGAGCCAGGTTTCCTCATAGCCAGTCCCTCCCATCAACAAGCTTCCACAAGCTCTTAAACTCATTCTTCAGAGGGCAGACAGAAGACCTACCATGCCCTATTCTCTAGAATGAAAACCACAATCACACAAAGCTAACCTAAATGATCCCGTGGATCACAGCTTGTGTAACTCAAAAGCTATGGCCAGGCTTTGCAGGGCCACCCAAGGTGGACGGGTCATGGTGCAGAATTCTAACCAAATGCGGTCCACTGGAGAGGAGAATAGCAAACCACTTCAGTATCCTTGCCTCGAGAAACCCATGAACATCATGAAAAGGCAAAAAGTTATGATACCAGGAGATCATACCAGAGGGAGACACCTGAGCCACACAGGTCAGTAGTGTCTAATATGCTATTGGGGAAGAGCCCAGAAATAGCTCCAGAAAGAATGAAGAGACTGGGCCAAAGTCAAAACGACACTTAGTTATAGATGTGTCTGGTGGTAAAAGTAAAGTCTGGTGCTGTAAAGAACAGTCCTACATAGGAACCTTGAATGTTAGCTCCATGAATCAATAGAAATTGGTCAAGCAGGAGATGGCAAGAGTGACCGTCAACATTTTAGAAATCAGACAACTAACATGGACAGGAATGGGTGAATTTAATTGAGATTACCATTGTATCTGTGGGCAAAAATCCATGAGAAGAAATGGAGCAGTCTCATAGTCAAAAAAAGACTGTGAACTGCAGGTACTGGGTGCATTGTCCACAAGGACAGAATGATCTTGGTTCATTTCCAAGGCAAAGCATTCAGCATCACAGTAATCCAAGTCTATGCTCCAAACTGATGCCAAAGAAGCTAGAGTCCAGTGGTGCTATGAAGATGTACATCACAGCCTAGAACTAACATCCCCAAAATGTCCTTTTTGTAATAGGGGACTGGAATGGAAAAGTAGGAAGTAAAGGAATAACTTGCAGCTGAAGATGGAGAAGCTCTACACAGTCTGCATAAACAAGACCGGAGCTCACTCTGGCTCAGATCATAAGCTCCTTACTGCAAAAGACAGACTTAAGCTGAAGAAAGTAGAGAAAATCATAGGCCATTCAGATATGACCTAAATCAAGTTCCTTATGATTATACAGTGGAGGTGAGGAATACTTTCAAGGATATGATCTGGTAGGAAGACTGCCTGAAAAACTAAAGATGGAGGTTCAGAACAAGGTATAGGAGGTGGTAACCAAAACCATCCACAAGAAAAAGAAATGAAGAAAGGCTAAATGGTTGTCTGAGGAGGCCTTACAAATACCTGAGAAAGAAGGAGAAGCAAAAGGCAAAGGAAAGATATACCAATCTGAATGCAGATTTCCAAAGAACAGCAAGGAATAATAAGAAAGGCATTTTCAAGTGAACAATGCAAAGAAATATGAGGGGAAAAAACAGATGGGAAAGACTAGAGTTCTCTTCAAGAAAATTAGAGATACAAGGGAACATTTCATGCAAAGATGGGCACAATAAAGGACAGAAACTATAGGGACAGAACAGAAGCAAAAGATTTTTAAGAAGAGGTGGCAAGGAGATACCGAAGAACTGTTCAACAAAGGTCTTTATGACCCAGATAACAGTGATGATGTGATCACTCACGTAGAGCCAGACATCCAGGAGTGTGAAAGTCAAGTGGGCCTTAGGAAGCATTCCTAAGAACAAAGCTAGTGGAGGTGATGAATTTCAGCTGAGCTATTTCCAAACCCTAAATGATGATGTTGTTAAAGTACTGCACTCAATATGCCAGCAAATTTGGACCACTCAGCAGAGGACACAGGACTGGAAAAGGTAAGCTTTCATTCCAATCCCAAAGATGTGCAATGCCAACGAATGTTCAAACTATCATATAATTGTGCTCATTTCACATGCAAGCTAGGGAATGCTCAAAATGCCTTCAAGCTACGCTTCAACAGTATCTGAAAAGAGAACTTCAATATGTACAAGCTGGGTTCAGAAAAGGCAGTAGGAATCAGATATCAAAATTGGTAATCTCCATTGGGCTCATAGACAAAGCAAGAGAATTCCAGGAAATACTTTTACTTGTTTGACTATGCAAAAGCTTTGCCTGTGTTGTATCACAGGAAACTGCAAAATTCTTAAATGATGGGAATACCAGACTACCTTACCTGCCTTCTGAGAAACTGGTATACAGGTCAAGATAGCAACAGTTAGAAGTGGACAAGGAACAACAGACAGGTTCAAAATTGGGAACATGAGTAATCGGAGGCTGCATATTGTTCACCTTGATTATTTAAGGTATATGCACAGTACATCATGAAAATTCCCAGACGGATGAACACAAGCTGGAATCAAATTGCTGAGGAGAAATATCAATACCTTCAGATTATGCATATGATACCACCTTATGGCAGAAAGTGAAGTGGAACTAAAGAGACTCTTGATGAGCGTGAAAGAAGAGAATGAAAAACCTGGCCTTAAAACTCAACATTCAAGAAACTAAGATCATGGCATCTGGTCCCAACACTCCATGGCAAACAGATGGGGAAAAAGTAGAAACAATGGAAGATTTAAATTTCTTCTCCAAAATCACTGTGGATGGTGAAAGCAGCCATGGCGGTGGATGGTGGTGGCTTAGTCACTAAGTCATGTCCACTCTTGCGACCCATGGGCTGTAGCCGCCCAAATCTCCTCTGTCCCTGGGATTCTCCAGGCATGAATACTGAATTGGGTTCCCATTTCCTTCTCCAGGGGATCTACCTGACCCAGGAATTGGACCCGTGGATTTCCTGCACTGCAGGCAGAGTTCTTTTACCAACTGAGCTACGAGGGAAGCCCCAAATTAAAAGACACCATGAAATTAAAGACACTAATTCCTTGCAAGAAAAGTCTATGAAAAACCTAGATCACGTAATAAAAAGCAGAGACATCACATTGACAAAAGAGGTGTGTCTAGTCAAAACTATGATCTTCCCAGGGGTCATGTGTGGATGTGAGCGCTGGACTGTAAAGAAGGCTGAGCACTGAAAAATTGATGCTGTTGAATTGTGGTGCTGGAGAAGACTCTTGAGAGTCCCCTGGACAGAAAGAAGATGAAACCAGTCACTCCTAAAGGGAATCAACTATGAATATTCATGGGATATCTGATGCTGAAGTTGAAGCTCCAAACTTTTGGCCACCTGATGGGAAGAGCTGACTCATTGGTAAAGACCCTGATGTTGGGAAAGATGGAAGGGAAAAAGAAAAGGAGGCAGCAGAGGATGAGATGTTTGGATGGCATCACTGATTGGATGGACATGAGTCTGAGCCAACTCCAGGAGATGGTGAAGCATAGGGAGCCTGGCTGTGCTACAGATCATGGGGTCACAGTCAGAGATGACTGAGCAACTGAACAAAAGCAACAACACAGAACTGCAAAACAGTCAATGTAAAATATATTTTAAGCAATGGAAAATAGTTAATAACACCATATTGATATGAGTTGCTCAGTTTTAACAAATGAACTTGTATCAGTTGAACCAATCCAAGGATGTTAATAACAGAAGATGCTAAGTGGAGGAAGAGACTGGCTCTATAGGAACTCTGTATACTATCTGCTAAATTTTCTGTAATCCTAAATCTGTTCTTTAAAAAATGTACAGATGCTCACAAGAAAGATGTTCACCACTCATTCATGAAAGAAATGCAAACCAAAGCTACAATGATGCATCACCTCACACCTGCTAGAAAGGATATCATAAAAACAAATCTAGAAACAATAAGTGCTGAAGTGGCATGGAGAAAAGGGAACCCTCTTGCACTTTGAGGGGGAATGTAAATTGATATAGCCACTATGGAGAACAGTATGGAGAGTCCTTTCAAAACTAGAAATAAAACTACCCTATGACTCAGCACTCCCACTACTGGGCATACACACTGAGAAAGCCATGCGTGAAAACATTCATGGACCGCACTGTTTACTGCAGCACTATTTACAATAGCTAGGACATGGAGCAACCACCTCAACTTCCACTGACAGATGAATAGATACAGAAGTTGTGGTAGCTATATAAATGGACTATTACTCAACCATAAAAAGTCACAAATTTAAGTCAGTTGTAGTGAGGTGAATGCACCTAGGGTCTGTTACACGGAGTGAAGTAAGCCAGAAAGAGGAGCAAAAATTATTGCGTATTAACGCATTTATATGGAATCTAGAAAATGTCACTGATGAATTTATCTGCAGGGTAGGATATAGAGACACATGCAGAGAAAAGACGTGGACACAGCAAGGGATGGAGAGAGAGGGACAAACTGAGAGAGGCTGTGACGTATATGCACGGCCATGTGTACCAGAGATAGCTAGTGGGGGAGATGCTCTGGAACAGAGGCAGCTCAGACTGCTGTCTGTGACAACCTAGAGGACTGAGATGGGGGTGGCATGAGGGATGCTCATGGAGGGGATATATGTATACTTATGGCTGCTTCATAGTGTTGTACAACAGAAACTAACACACTATAAAGCAATTATCCTCCAATTAAAATTTTTCATAAACGCTCTACTGATTTAAAATGTAGAAAAAATCTGGACAAGGACACATAGCCAGTACAGAGTTATATACAACAAGGCCAAATGAATAAGAACAATGAAAACCAAAAGATAACATAAGAATTTATCCTCGAATTAAAACTCTTAGGAAACACGCACAGGAAATATTCAAACATATAAAGAACTTCAGCTATCTCATGTAAAATAGATCACCATAGCAAAATCAAGAGTCTGGCCTGGAAAAATCAACAATTACTTAGGTCACGAAATAGAAAATACACCATAAATAAAAGCAACCATACAAAAAATGTACCTACTAAGGCAACCTCAGAACAATGTATACATTCCACATAGAGGCAACAAGAAGAACTTCCTGACAGCCTTAGGAGAAAGAAGTCTCAAACAGAATAGTATGTTATGTGTATTTCTGAGGAGCACATATTGTAAGACTGTCGATGTTCCTTAACTCCTGTACAGATCTACTCCAGTCAGACCAGCTGAGACCACAATCAAACGTGGGCTGCTGTTTTCTGTACCCAGAATAAACCATGGAAAACTTATACAAAGGAATAAAGACAACTATTAACAGAAGCAAAAAGCACAAAACTACATAATCCCCGAGGCAAAGTAAGTCTCTAATGAACTTGACCCTATGAGTGTCAAGGTGAGGGAGTACATGGACACTGACAAGGGGTGTGCAGCCTACAAGGGAAGAAGACAACAGGATCAGCTGGAAAAGGCTTTAAAGCTCAGCTCTTGATTCTTCCACTGTGCCCTGGGGCCATGAATCGCTACAGCCTCACTGAAGGAATCTGAGGTAGCATCTCAGAGCTCCCATGCCAAGACCATGGGGAACAGAAGTTTGAGTTGGATGTGGCAGTATGGCCCAGAGGTCATGAAATAACCAGCACAAACTTTGCTGGTGGATGACAACTGGCTCTTTTAAGTGATCACCTTAATAGACTATCACACAGGGACTAAAAGAGAAAATGTAGTACCACAAAAGTTGTACCAAAGGACAGAAATTCACCTCAGAACTTTCGAGCAATGCCCCTGCAGTTCGACTAAGAGCCCTCAGCGAGAACCTGTCAGGGCTAAGGAGCCCCTTCACTTTCTCTACTGGGATTGTGTGGGGCATGGTTGGGGACAGAGGTGGATTCATACCAGAAAGGGAAGGATTTCCAGGCCCTGCCAGCAGTCAATATGAAGATCCTGAGTGAGATGTGAGGGGTTCCACACCACAGAGGGCAGTCTCCCATCCTTCCCTCTCAGCTCATCTTACCGGCAGCAGCTATTTCCCGGAAGCCTCAGGCAGAAGTGTCCAAAGAAGATGTACGTGCACTTCGCACTAGGAGTCTCGGGACGTGATGTCTTCGATGTGAGGCCTTGGCCTCAGGTCAGCAGATGCACGTAGCCCACCACATACAGGGGACAAGGGAAGACACGAGAGATTGGATGGAGCATCACTCAGCCCAGAAGACGGGGCCCGAAAGTGCCCTCACTGTCATTTCTCAGGAGCTCCAGGAAGCCAGTTCGGCCAGGCCAGAAACAATTCCTGCTGGGGTGCTGACGGAAGCTAGAGCCTGAGAGGGAGGCCCGTAGACTCCGCTCAGTACACGGAAGGTCTCAGGATCTGCTGTGATTCACAGAAAGCTGCACATGCCAATCCTCCGGGAAGCTCCCCCGGAACCCCGCCCACCCTGGCCCCGCCTCTGTCGTCCGCCTGGAACACAGAAGCACATGACAGGAAGTGACGACCACACACACACACCACGCTGTGGCTGCGAAGCCATCTTGGAGAGCTGCTGTCGTCTTAGAGAAGTGCCGTGTAGGGTGCCCAGACGGAGGACTCCCAGGTCTCACAAGGTGTCCAAGTGTGAGGTGACGTGAGTTACAAGTGCGGGGACACAGTCCGGCACGACCAAGCCTTTCCCTCTGAAAAGGGGGGGCCTGACAACCCCCGGGCACCCTGCCCCTGCTCTCCCCTGGAAGATTCGGGCCTGCATCTTAAGCCCCAAGTCCATCCACGTCACTCAGGTGGTCTCCGAGAGGAAGGCTTCGGTCCGGGGATGGTGGACTCCAGTTCTGCTCAGTAGAGGGAAAGCCCCTAGCCCTGTAGCTAAAGGAGGGACCCTCGGGGGGCACTGAGGGTCTCAACACCCCAGAACGGTGGCCACGTGAAACCCCCAACCCCCACAACTTGGCCTCGGAGCTTGTGGGTAGGATCCGGGCAGCTCTAACGGCTGCGGGGCACCCTCATTGTGATATTGGATGTGGGACAGTGAGGGAGGAGGGGACCTCGGTCCGAGGGGTTGGTAGCTGGTCAGTATAGGGAGGATGTGAGGGCTTAGGAGGAGCCAGGGTGAGGACCATCCTCCCCGACACATGGGCCAGTCAGGACCCTCCTCTGAGGTCAGCGCTTCCTCCTGGCCAAACATGGGGAAGGGAGGCTGCGGTCTGAGTGGGGAGGTTAGAGCTTGCTTACAGAAGGGCGGGTCCGGGACCTTCAGGTGGGAGGCTGAGCGCTCCCTCCTCTCCTTCTCCAGAGTCACAGGGAAGGTGGCAGCATCAGGTTCAGAGCAGAAGAGGGATCGGGGCGGGTGCTAGGGGGTCATTCCCCGTTTATCATCCTAACTCTGAATGTGAACTGAAAGGACATGCCTCCCCTGCCAGCCCCCACAGGCCCCGGTCTAACGCCCAGGCAGGGCTATCTGGCTGCGCCCCAGGTCTCACTCTCACTTCCTCCTCAGGGGTCTCAGGGACAGGCTGACTAGGAGAACAGGAGACTTGTGGGTCCTAGAGCAGTGGCCTTGCGAAGCGGACTTGGTTTAAGTCGGGGACGACTCTCCCTGGTGAAGGTGCTCACAACAGTTCTTTGTGTTCCTCAAGGTGCCCTCGTTGCCTGCCTTCCTAACTGCACGCCGCCTGCGGTCCTTGACCTGTGTCATCATGCCTCGGAAGCACAAAAACAAGCATCATGCCCACGGGAAACGTCCACCAGGTCCAGGGGAACACTGCAGGAGGCCCAGGCCAGTGCTGCTGCAGCCCCAGGAGAGGAGTGCCCCTCCTCCCCCTCTTCTGTCCCTCAGGGTTCTCCCCCGAGCTTCCTCTGCTGCTGGCGATCGCCAGGAGCTTCAGGGAGCCATGGCCCCTAGCTCTCCTGATGCAGAGGCTTCCTGTGCAGGAGCTGATCAAGGTGCCCAGGGCCCCGAGGAGGATAGTGCAGATGCCGCCCGAGCAGCCCTGCTCGCTCGGAGCATTCGCAAAGATCCTCTCATGAGGAAGGCCAGCATGGTGATGGATTTCCTGCTGGAGAGGTACACCAAGAAGGAGCCCATCACAAAGAATGCCATGCTGAATGTCATCGGAAGGAAGTACAAGGCAGCACTTCCCGGAGATCCTGAGCAGAGCCTCTGAGCGCGTGGAGCTGGTGTTTGGCCTGGAGCTGAAGGAAGTCGACTGCAGCAGGAACATCTACGCCCTCGTCAACAAGTTCACTCTCGGGGTTGAGGAAGGTTCAAGTGATGAGGAGGCGCTGCCCAAGTCTGGTCTCCTCATGGCGCTCCTGGGGCATCATCTTTATGAAGGGTAACCGCGCCACCGAGGAGGAGATCTGGGATTTCCTCAATGTGTTGGGGATCTATGCTGGGAGGAAGCACTCCATCTTTGGGGAGCCCAGAAAGCTCATCACCAAAGATCTGGTGCAGAAGGGGTACCTCAACTACCGCCAGGTGCCCAATAGCGATCCTCCACTCTATGAGTTCCTGTGGGGCCCGAGATCTTATGCTGAGACCAATAAGATGAAGGTGTTGGAAGTTCTGGCCAAGATCCAGGATACGGTCCCGAGTTCCTTCCCAGACCTCTATGACGAGGCTCTGAGAGATCAGGCGTTTAGAGCAGGGCTGAGAGGCATTCCCATTTCTCCAGCTTTGGCTGAGGCCAGTGTCCCTTCCAGGGCCAAGTCCTACAGCTCCTCCCACGTCTAGGGAGGGGTCAGGGCATTTTGTTCCCTTTGAGTTGGAAGAGAACAGTCCACTCCAAATAGGCAGGTAGTAGGGGTGGGGGGAACAAAACTCATATCTTCTTCACAGTTTTAAGTAGTATGGGAGTTTAGGTGCAGTTTTAACAAAATATGCATGTTTTCCTGTTATCCATATGAATACTATCTAGTCAGAAATAGATGATTTCGTTAGGTAGGTAGAGGTGTTTTATAATTTTAAATGTTACTGCTCTTCATAAGGTTTATTTTGCTTCAGAATCTAGGTTTATTAATGTCATGGAGTCATGTTTACTGCTATTAGGTTTATGACTAGGAGTTTGTTATTTGTAAACAAGTTGAAAAGACTTCAGCATTTTCCTTATGGTCCAGAATGAGGTAATATAGCATTGGAATAAGATTTTACTTGGAAATGTGTAAGAATCCTAGAGATAAATATTTGGGATCAGAAAGCTTTCAGAGTAAACACGGGTTTCTTCTTCATTTGTCTTATCTGTCCTCTTTCCTTGTAAAAGCTAATAACATGGACTTAGATTTGTGTAGCTTATTCAAACTGTATGACACTTAAATCATAATAAAACAGAGTCTTTGCTCATTATTTCTGTTTTCTGCCAAATAAACTGACCATCTTCTGTTTAGAAGGCTTTCTTATAGTACTGGGTTGGTAAGAACATGGAGACCAAGCCACTGCCCATGGAATTTTGAGTCTAGCAGCAGATACCACATACGGAAGGTGGTGAGCTAACTCTAAGGAATAAACAGATCATAAATTTAAATGGGGGAGGTGTGGAAGAGGAGGTTCCAGCTGAGAGCAAGCACATCTAAGTTACCTGATTAAGGCAGCATTGGGTTTGGGAAACGTCTAGTTCCTCGGTGGGAGGTCATTTTCAGTCCAGATGCATGATGGGCTAGATGAAGCTGTGGGAGTGATGCCAGAACTCATATCATGGTTCTCAGAGGTGAGGCGCAAACCTAGAATATATCTAAACCATATATTGCTACTGCTTAGTCACCTCAGTTGTGTCTGATTTCTGTGCACCCGTAGATGGCAGCCCATCAGGCTCCCCCGTCCCTGGATTCTCCAGGAAGAACACAGTGGTTGCATTTCCTTCCAATGCATGAAGTGAAAGGAAGTGAAGTCACTGTCGTGTCGACCTCAGCGTCCCATGGACTGCAGCTACCAGGCTCCTCCCCATGGATTTCAGAAGTACTGGAGTGGGATGCTTTATTTACCATTATTTGGGGATATCTGAAAACCATAGGGAATCTCAACATAGGGAATGAAAGGGGCCCTGTGCACTTGAGCCAGGGCAAGTGAACACTCACACTATGTGTTTTCATCAAAAGCTGTCCAGAGTGTTTCTGAGAAATAAGGGTGATACCCATTGAAGCGAGATGCCACGATGTCCCTGGACTGTCTCTCTTTTCTGGGATGGGAGCACCAGAACTTGCTCTGTAAATGGGCAGTTTAAATAGGTTATGTTTAGTGTAACTTGGCAAACTAAGGGTGGGCTCAATTTTTACAGTCAGTGGTATTAAATTAGGGGTGGTTTGGGGAAAAAAAAAAAAAAAAAACACCTGAGAGGGAAGTTGCTGGTCCTTGAGACAGATGAACTTGTACTTTCATCCATGTGGAGAAGATAACCCCAAACACATTAAAATGTGCTCAAATAGGGAAAATACTGTTTGGTTTTACTTTCTGGGGAGCATTAGTGCTGATATGGATTTGATTATTGTTTGGAGTTGCATATTCTCTAATATAGGCTGGAAAGAAAATTATGTGATGGAAGTTTGTTATCATTCGGGGTCAAAATCACCTTCGTAATAACTGCCATTCATCCAACGTACCAAAGCTTGTCTCATACTGTGCCAGGTGATTTACATACATCACACATGTCTGTGGTCCTACACTATAGACTTTTTTTATTTTTCTTTTAATTTTTATTTTTACTTTATTTTACTTTACAATACTGTATTGGTTTTGCCATACATTGACATGAATCCACCATTGCTGTACATGTGTTCCCAAACATGAACCCGGATAAGAAAGCTGTGGTACATATACACAATGAAGTATTACTCAGCCATTAAAAGGAATACATTTGAATCAGTTCTGATGAGATGGATGAAACTAGACTTTTTCAAACACAATTTGCAGATAAGGAAGCTGGAATAAAGAAGCTCAAATTCAAAGCTCATAAATGATAGGAGCTGGACTGAACCCCAGCACTGAATTCCTCCAAAGCCCACACTGTGCCACTCCTCCAGGATGAGGCCAACCTTGGGTCATTTTGCTTTCTGAATATTAGTCCAAAAGGTATTTCACATGTTAAATAGCAGAATTTCATACCCCAAACACGGTTTTGGAATAAAAAGCCGCAGAAATAAGGAAAAAAATATGAAAATAAAAGTGAAGTATGAATAAAGATGGAGACAGCATTCAGTGACAATTTATCTACAAAGAAAATGTCAGTAAACCACAAAAGATCAGGGATGCACAAAATCATTTAATTCAGCCCCTTCCTTTCAGAGAGTAAATCTGTTAGAGTAAAGGTTCTACAAGAGGCTGTGTCTGGTCAGTGAAGAGAAGGAAGAGATCACCGTGTTTTCTCTGATAGCACACCACCTATGCTGGGGCCCCCTCCCGGACTGCAGCTTCCACATCACTCCTGGGTCTCAACCCATTCTCTGTGAGATTTGGTGCAGGCAGACTAAGACTTTTCAAAGATGTGGCATTTCCCAAGAAGTCTTTCATAGAAGAGACAGGAGTCAAGGTAAAGACAGATGAATGAGGAACTGAAGTCACAGAGAGACTGGCCTGTGTCTCTCAGAAGGCCAAGTCAGGGCTGCCATGCTGCACATTCCCTCACTTCTTTTCAGGGCTTGCAAGGACATGGTCTTTGCTCTACATGGGTCACCTCAGGCTGAAAGAAAGTGAAAATCCAGAGTCCCCCAGGAGTCAAGGTGAGGCACCTGAGTCAGGTCATACCCCTACACTTGAACACAGAGGGCCCCAAGAAGCCTGAATCCTGATGTCATCCCTGAAGGCACAGGTAGGAGCAGACTCGTGTGCATTCCCAGACTTTCCCTCTCGGGCATCACAGGGAGGGAGGAGCTTAGTCTGAGGAGAGCTCCCTTACGTAAACAAAGGAGCCCCACACCCTGCCAGGAGTCAAGCTTTGGACGTATGAAACCCCCTGTTCTCAGAACTCTGAGGAAACCGCACAGAACCCTGCCCTTCCTGGCATCCATGGATACCTGCTCATTGTTGACATGATATGTCCATTTCCTTCTATGATGTCACAAGGCGGGACTGGGACATGGTCCCAAGGGGTATAGCCTAGGGCCAGCAGTGGGATTATTTCCAGGTTTTCCAGAAACCAACTGAATACCCTGAAGACGAAGGGAACCACACACCCCATCACCATATGATTCATCCTCTGTGCCTCAGAAGACCAGGGACAGGTATGGACAGGATGAGGAGAATCTTACTTTCTCCTCAGGGGTCTCATCGGAGATGCTTGTCCTACTATAAGAAAAGTATAGTAGTAGAAGGGGCAGACCTAAGGGGAAGGGAGGGTAGAATTTCAGGCCACAACAGAGGTCAAAGCAAGGACTGAGGGATCATCTACCAATAAAAAGAAGTGATAATGAATCCAGCCCTGGTCCTTATAGCCCTTGAAGAACCAGGGCAGAGCTATCAAGCTGAAGTTCCACCAACATTTATTTGTATCAGGTGTGTCGGAGGTGAAACCCTTAGTATGAAGGTGCAGACACCATTCCAAGAAAGGGGTGGGGATACCAGGCCCTATGGGGAACCAAAGGAAGCACTCTTAATTCGTGTTGAGGACTTCCAGTGGCAGGGACTGAAAACTTCTCAGTGTGCACTCAGTACTGCATGATAACTAGTGACTGAGGTGATGCGGTGAGGACCTCTTCACTTCTCAGAAATCCCAGGGAGCTTTGTGATGCCAACTACAGAACAGCAGAGGGAATAGGTCCTATGACTGGCCACTAGTTGGGTTGGTGGTCTTGAATGTGAAATAACAGATGCCTCTGTGTAGGAGACTACCAGCCCTTCTGTCACCCCAGCATGCCCTGAGGCAGGGGTAGCAGGATGCAGCCTAAAGATCACTCTAATTTCCTTCAATATGTTTCCCAAAGGACAGGCTGATTAAGAGAATAGGAACTCTGGGGGTTTTCAGAACAGTGCCCTCAAGAAAACCACAAATGTAGCCTTCCTGATAACCAAGGTGGTATTCCCTGCTGCAGCTGCACACTCAACCTGTCGTCATCCTTGTAGGGCCCTTATCACCTGCCCTCCTACTCACACTTCTAATCATTATCCCCCAGAGCAGTCATCATGCTTCGGGGTCAGTCTCATAAGCTGCATCTGTGAGAAATGCCACCAGGCCTGATATGAGCCCCAGAGTCACAAGGGAGTGCAGCCCACTGCAGTAATGGAAGAGCTTCCCTCTACCTCTTCTCTTTTAGAAGATAAGTCACAGAGCTCATCAGCTACTGGGTCAAATAGCACTTCCCAGGGGTCTTTGGAACCCCATCTACTACCAGCACTTTTTCAACTACTGCTGACCCAACTATCTGATGAAGAAGATAGCCAGTCAAGATGAGGAAGATTCACGTTCCTCATCTTCTACCGAAAACACCTATTGTGATACTCTGAACAGCATGACAAGTTTGTTGGAGCAGCTCCTTCTGTGTAAAGTATAAAATGAAGCAGCCCATCATGAAGGAAGACATGCTGAAGATTATCCACCCAAGATACCATCACCAATTTGCCGAGATTCTCAAGAGAACCTCTGAACACATCTAGGCTGTCTTTGCAGTTGACTTGAAGGAAGTTGACTCAACCATCCACTCCTATGACCTCGTCAGCAAACTGAACCTGCCCAACAATGGGAGGGTGTGGGTTGGTAGGGGCTTACCTAAGACTGGTCTCTTGATGACAGTTCTGGGTGTGATGTTCGTGAAGGGCAGCTGTGCCGCTGAAGAAGACATCTGGAAATTCTTGAATATGATGCGAGTATATGCTGGGAGAAAACACTTCATCTACAGAGAGCCCAGGAAGCTCATCACCAGAGACTTAGTGACGATGAAGTACCTGGACTACCGCCAGGTTGCCCACAGTGATCCTCCACGTTACGAGTTCCTGTGGGGCCCACGAGCCCATGCTGAAACCAGCAAAATGAAAGTCCTGGAATTTTTGACAAAAGTCAATGATACAGTCCCCAGTGCCTTCTCAATTCAATATGAAGAAGCTTTGTGAGATGAGGAGAGAGCCTGAGCCACAGTTCTAGCCAGGCCTGGCACCACTGTCCCTTCCAGGCATGATCCACTGCCACGTCCAGCAGCTTCTCCCACCCCTACCGAAGACCAAGAGTTTTAAAAGATCATCCAGATAAGAAAATGTGACATCACAATAGGGACTTTTGCCGAAATGGGATGCAATCCCACAATATAACTGCTGGGAAAATGGAATGAAAAAATAAAATGAAAAAAGTTTCAAAAAATGATCAACCTTGATTGTTCTCCATCTTTTCAGTCTTCTGTTTTGTAAAACTAAATAATTTATACCTCGATATCCTTCTTGAAAAATGCAGGAGGTATTAAACCTTAACAAGTTAGACCTTTTACTGTCTTCATTTACTTTTTGAGCACCTGCTCTTTGAAAGGCTCTATGCTAGTTCTGGTGAGGCTATGATCAAGACCTAGCCTATCCCCATACAACTTTAGAAAGAAGGAGCTGCAATCACATAAGCAAGATCCTGAGATAGCCTTTAGGAATGACAGGAACGTAAAAAGACTATCCAGGAAGAAATCGCTACCTGGGGTAACATAGGGATCTGTTAGTCTCTCCACAACAAAACCCCACAGAATGGGTGGCTGAAACTCGGAAATTTATTTTCTCAGAGTTCTAGAGGCTGCAAGTCCAAGGTGAGGGCTGGTTTACCTTGAGGCCTCTCCCCTTGGCTGCCAGGTGGCTAACCTCTTCACTTGCATTCCTTTTGAGTGCATATATCCCTGGTGCCTCCTTTTGTGTCTCAATTTCTTCTGATAGTCACACTGGGTTATGGCTCACACTAATGACTTCATTTTAACTCAACCATCTCTTTAAAGACCTTATTTCTAACTACAGTTGCATTCTGAAGTACTTCGAGTTATGCCTTCAATATGCATTTGTGGAGGGGACACAATTTGTCCCCTAACAGACAGAAATCTAAGGTGTCTCTGCTCTTATCTCAATGCAGGAGATTCCAGTGCACAGACTGGTATTCTATGCACATCGTCTCCAGGGAGTTTCTGAGATGTAAGGGTGAACTCCCTTGAGGTCTGTAGGGAAGAAAGACATTCCTCCCTTTATCCCTTTTGAATTCTTATAGTTAGACTACTAGTAAACTTGACACAAGACAGGGTAACAGGAGAACAAAAGACATTGCAATTCATGTGCACAAGAAGTGTCATAGAAATGGGACCTAAGAAGTGGGCAAAGCAGGCAGCTTCTTTATTTAGTAGACAACAAAACAATTTGTGAGGAATCGACAGGACAAATCAACTTAGGCCTTAGGTACTCAACTAGTAAGGAATCTAAACAGAATCTGTACCCAGGGTAGTAAACTAAAGACTTAACAAGGTTTGTGTATACAGGCTTCTCTGCTTGAACTGCCTATTTCTGGTTAGAAGGGTTTCCCTCTGCCTCCAGATGCAGGCAGTACATCCTTCATATGAGATGTATTTCCTGCTCTCAGGGCGGCAGAATGTCCCTCCTCTGTTGGCTGTTTAAGTAACTTGAATTCAAAATAATCAACACGACACTGTGGTATATTTGAGGGCAGAGTGTCCTAAGCCTTGACAGGTCCCTCTTCTGAAACTTGCCTGCAAGTCTCACATGATAAAAGCTGATCTGGTCACTCTGGAGAGAGAGAATGGACTAGTGGAGTCCTCCATTTCATGGCAGCAGTTGCATAATTCTGAGAACAGGTCAGTTCATTTAAAGAGTGGTATCGCATTTCAATAGGTGGTGATGCAAGTGCACTCCCAATGCTAGGTTTAGAGTACAAGCAGTATCAGGTAGTTATTAATAAGAGACATTTCTATAGAAACCAAAGAAAAGCAGATGTTAATGTTTGGAGCTGGTTATAAACCAGTTTCTGAGCCCAGGGTGTAGTCAGTCAAGATTTCTAGGTGTCAGGATCGAAGCAACTATTGCAGTTTGAAATGTCTCTATCACAGTTAGTAATATCTCTGGGTGATCAGGTTCACTTTCTAAGTGGCTCGTACAGCAACAGGCATGAAGTCTATTTGAACGTGAGCTGTCATAACAATTTCTCTGATCTTTGCATCAAGTCATCTAGCTTCACGTTGCAGGACTTCAGGAAAATAGCAATGTTAGTTCTCAGTGATTCAAGTCAAAAGAATGGGAGAGTGAGCGGATCAAGATGACAGAGGTGTATTGCTCGAAGCTGCACTGTCTCCCCACAGACACATCAAAGGATGGGAGAAATTGGGATTTTTAGTAAGAAATTTGTAGCTAGATACAGGTGGACACTAGAAAAATTCAGGATCCAACCCAGCTCGCAGGTAAATAATAATACTTCAAGGAAACGTAATACCACTAGAACTTAATACCCACACATGTATAGTACACTTTCTATTGAACCAGTTTTTTTCTATCATCTCCCTCATTTCTACTGAAGACAGGAAAACTAAGACCCAATTTGTTTGCAAAGGAAGTCTACATTCAATTAACTTGGCCCGATTATTTATCTAAGTACAGTAAGAATAATGATTTGCCATATAGGTGCTTTTAAATCCACTTTGCTGGAACAGTTCATAAGGAGCCTCCAGAAGGAAGTTTTAACAGCCTGTTGAAGTTAGGAAGCCACAGCAAAGACTTGTTGTCAAACCTAGAGATCTGGATGAATTCCTCGCTTCCTGAAGTCTCCAAAACATCTGAAAGTTCCTGTGCCTCCCAGAAGTGATTTTCCTTACTCACCTGGTAAGGCTGATGAGAATTCTGTCAGCAAGGTCCCAGGCTGTTTTTCCAAAAGTTTTTTATCGCTCTATGGAAAAGGTAAGAGAGTTCCAGAAAAACATCTATTTCTGCTTTATTGACTATCCCAAAGCCTTTGACTGTTTGGATCATAATAAACTGGAAAATTCTGAAAGAGATGGGAATACCAGACCACCTGATCTGCCTGTTGAGAAACCTATATGCAGGTCAGGAAGCAATAGTTAGAACTGGTCATGGAACAACAGAGTGGTTCCAAATAGGAAAAGAAGTACATCAAGGCTGTATATTGTCACCCTGCTCATTTAACTTATATGCAGAGTACATCATGAGAAATGCTGGGCTGGAAGAAGCACAAAATGGAATCAAGGTTGCCGGGAGAAATATCAATAACCTAAGATATGCAGATGATGCCACCCTTAATGGCAGAAAGTGAAGAGTAGCTAAAAAGCTTCTTGATGAAGCTTCTTGATGAAAGTGAAAGAGGAGAGTGAAAAAGCTGGTTTAAAGCTCAACATTCACAAAACTAAGATCATGGCACCTGGTCCCATCACTTCATTGGAAATAGATGGGGAAATAGTGGAAACAGTGTTAGACTTTATTTTTGGGGGCTCCAAAATCACTGCAGATGGTGATTGCAGCCATGCAATTAAAAGATGCTTACTCCCTGGAAGGAAAGTTATGACCAACCTAGATAGCATATTCAAAACCAGAGATATTACTTTGCCAAGAAAGGTCCGTCTAGTCAAGGCTATCGTTTTTCCAGTGGTCATGTATGGATGTGTGAGTTGGAATGTGAAGAAAGCTGAGTGCCGAAGAATTGATGCTTTTGAACTGTGGTGTTGGAGAAGACTCTTGAGAGTGCCTTGGACTGCAAGGAGATCCAACCAGTCCATTCTAAAGGAGATCCTTCCTGGGTGTTCTTGGAAGGAATGATGCTAAAGCTGAAACTCCAATACTTTGGCCACCTCATGCGAAGAGTTGACTCATTGGAAAAGACTCTGTGCTGGGAGGGATTGAGGGCAGGAGAAGGGGACGACAGAGGATGAGTTGGCTGGATAGCATCACCGACTAGATGGACCTGAGTTTCAGTGAACTCTGGGAGGTGATGATGGACAGGGAGGCCTGGCGTGCTGCAATTGATGTGGTCGCAGAGTTGGACACAACTGAGGACTTAACTGAACTGAACTGATGGTTAACCTTAGTTTCCTCAAGTTATCTGGTGTTGTCCAAGTCTACCTGTGTCTGTCAAATATGACATTCCAATCAAAGTCTTGGTAGTGTAATCAATGCTTCCACTTGTCCCGCTGCTTCCACTTGTCCCACTATAAGAACAGATTCTTACTGAACTTTTGAAAAATAACTATTTTCCTAAGAAAATGAGAACACTGAGAGTTTCTAATTTCTGGAGTGATATTGTACGGAGAGAAAAATTAATGTTTCAATTCTAATGACAAAGGTACAATTTATCAAATTGCTGTTTAAAAAATTTCCTTATATCTAGAAAATGAAAGATTTTAAAGACAGTAATCTTTCAAAAATCAGGAAAATTATCATATTTTTAATTCATTAAGCTCCAAGTTCCTAATTCTTATCATTGCTAGAGTGCATTTTTGTTGTTTCTGTCAATCCTCCCTGATGTTTGTGGGTCATAGGGACAATGATAATTTCAAGAAGCCTGCAAGATTTTGGTTAAAGCTTATATAATTTGCCCAGGGAAATGTATGCCTGGATCACACTCGATGAACCAAGCAGAGAACACATTTTCTCACACTTTCTTTGCCACTGTAAGGGAATCAGCCTTGCAGCAAGGGAAGGCTTCAACTCATCCAGAAAATATAGGAATGACAAGAATATTTTGATGACTCATCTCTTCTGTTCAGTCTCTCTGTAGTGTCTGACTCTTTGCAACCCCATGGACTGCAGCATGCCAGGCTTCCCTGTCCATCACCAATTCCCAGAGCATGCCCAAACTCATGTCCATTGAGTAGGTGATGCTGTCCAACCAGTTCATCCTCTGCCCTTCCCTTCTCTTCCTGCCTTCAATCTTTCCCAGCATGGGGTCTTTTCCAATGAGTCAGTTCTTCACATCAGGTCGCCAAAGTACTGGAGCTTAAGCTTCAGCATCAGTCCTTCCAATGCATATTCAGGACTGATATCCTTTAGAATTGACTGGTTAGATCTCCCTGCACTCCAAGGGACTCTCACGAATCTTGCCCAGGAGGAACAAGATGGCAAGAGGAGTTGGTGGTCGTGGAATACATCTTTATCCATGGATACCTCAGGAATACACCTTCAGACACAGAAGTGCATGCAGAATACCAGCTGAGAGTGGACAGGAGTACATGACCAGCAGAAAATATATAGACCCACGCAAAACTCGAGGTCAAGCCCTGAGCCTTTAGAGTGGGTCCACTGGCTCCAAGATCCTAGACTACCAGAGAACTAACCCTAGGATATCAAATAGTGAGAACTGACCTAAAGCAAACCACTGGAATACAAGACCCAGCATCACCAAACCACTGATAGCCCCTGTGCAGGACGCCTCATCTAAATCACAAAGAAAAGGAAAATACAAACCCAACCATCAGCAAACAGAATTACCACCTTAATCAGCCTTTTCCATCAGAGGAAAAAACAAACAAACAAACAAACACTCAGCACAAATCTCACCCTATTAGAATTTACACAAACCGCTGGACCAATCTTAGCAGAAACAAAAAAGGAAGAAAGAATTCAACCTTGAAGCCTGGGGAAAGGAGACCTCAAACACGATAACTAAAATAATAATAATAATAATGAAAAAGGAAGAGAAATACTACAGAAATGAACGAACAAGCCAAAAACACAGAAGTCCAAATAAATGAAGAGGAAAGAGGCAAACTACCTGAAAGTAAATTCATTGCTAAAGGGAATTCAGTGATACCGATACTTTGGAAAGTGTCTGGCAAATTCTTTTAAGCTAAATATAGTCTTATCATATGATCCAGCAAATGAACGATAAGGTATTTACTCAAAAGAGTCAAAACCATAAGCCCATCCAAAAACCTTCAACCAAATTTTAATAGCAGAATAAGTCATAGCTGCCAAAAACCGAAATCACCAAAGATAACCTTCAGTAGATGAGTGGGGAAACGAATTATGGTAAGCTTCATGGAATGCTATTCAGTCCTGGAAGAAAACATTTCAAACCATAAAAAGATATAGAGACAATAAAAAGCCTACATACTGCATGATTCCATCAATGTTACATTTTGGAAAAAGCAAATCGTTAGAAAGAGTAAAACGTTCAGTAGTTGTCATGGGTTCCAAGTGATGTTTTGAGGGATGGACAGATGGAGCATGGGAGATCGATAGGGCATTCACACTCCTCTGCATGACACCGTGTTGGCTGAGTTGATAATATCATGCATCTGTCAAACACTAAAGAACTGTAAAACACAAAAGTAAAATGTATTGTAAACAATGGACAATAGTAAATGAAACATATTGACATTAGTGGGTCAGTTGTAAAAACTGAACTTGTATCCACTGAACCACTACAAGATGTTAATGATAGAAGATACCAAGTGGAGGAAGAGAGTGGCTGTATGAGACCTCTCTATACTATCTGCTGAATTTTCTCCAATCCTAAATCTGTTCTTTTAAAAAAGAAATACAGAGGGGCAACAAACACATAAACAGTTGAAAAGAGGAGCTACATCGCTCATCATGAAAGAAATGCAGATCAAAATTACAATGAGGTGTCGCCTCATACAGGTCAGAATGGTCATCATCAAAATTTGTACAAGCATCAAATACTGGGGAGAGTTTAGAGAAAACGGGGGAAGGGAAATTGATATAGCCACTATGGAGAACACTAGGGAGGTTCCTTTTAAAAACTAGGATTAAAACTACCTATGATCCAGCAATAGAAATACTGGGCATATACACTGAGAAAAGAAGAATTGAAAAGACACCTGTATCCAATGTTCATTGCAGCACTACTTCCAACAGACAGGGCATGGAAGCAAAGTAGACTTCAACTGACAGATGACTGGATAGTGAAGTTGTGGTAGCCACATACAATGGAATATTAGCCATAAAAAGGAGCAAATTTAAGTCACCTGTAGTGAGGTGGATGCACCTAGAGCCTGTTTACAGAGCGAAGAAAGTTAGAAAAGTAACGTACATTAACGCATATACATGGAAAGTAGGAACGGTACTCACGAGCCTATCTGAAGGGCGGGAATAGTGACATGGATGTGGAGAATGGACCTGTGGACACAGCAAGAGAAGGCGTGGGTAGGACGAACTGAGAGCGTGGCACTGAAATATAGAGTCCCATGTGTACAAAAGATAGCTGGCGGGAAACTGCTATATAATACAGGGAGCTCAGCATAGTGCTGTGTGCCAGCCTAGAGGGGTGAGATGAGGGTGTGGGGGGGAAGTCTCATCAGGGAGGAGGAATATGTATTCATAGCACTGATTCATCCTGTTGTATAGCAGAAACAACACAACATTATAAAGCAAGTATCTGTCGATTAAAACAATCTTTTAAAAGTCTACTAATTTAAAACTAGAAAAAATATCATAAGAACACAAAGCCAGTACAGAGTTACATGCACCAATGCAAAATGAATAAAAGTCAGCAATAATGAAAAGCAAACTATCACGGTAAGAATTTGATTCTCGAATTAAAATTCTTAGGAAACAGGCACAGAAAATATTGACACATATAACTACCTTCAGAAAGCTGGCATAAAAATGATCAACACAGCAAAATCAAGACACTGGTCTGGAAGAATCAACAATACTCAGACCATGTAATAGAAAACACACCATAAACAAAAGCAACAATATGGAAACGTAGCTACAAAGAAACCTTAGAAAAATGTATGCAGTCTACACCAAGGCAACAAGAAGAATTTCCTGAGCCCTTAGGAAAAAGAAATCTCAAACAGAATAGTATGTTATGTGTATTCATGAGGACACATTTTAAGACTGTCGATTTTCCTTATATAAGGAAACTACTAACAAATGCAAGAACACAAAACGAGTTTAGGTACAACTCATTTTTTAAAAAATATGTATCCTTTTTCCTTTATCCATAGCAGAAATATCTAGTGAAAGTTGATTTAAATTAGATTAAGGAGATGAGGGAGGAGTTTAGTATTTTCAAATGTTAATTACTTTTCATAAGGTTTATTGTGCTTCAGAATACAAATGGATTAATCATATAAATCACATGGTTTGTTCTTTTTGAAAGCCACAGGTTTGGTATATGTAAAACACATTGAACGTATTGAATATGTTGTTCACCGTCTACACAAGGTGAGATGACACTGGAACAGAATTTTCTCAAAGAGTAGTTAAGCTGCTAGATCGTGCAGGTTAGTAGGGGTCGAGCAAACCAAGTTTAGATCTCTATTTTCTTCCTGATTTAAACTAGTAACTTCTGCATATTATCTATTTCATTTTTATCGAATATTTTTAGTTCTAGCAGATTCCTTTTCTACAGAATATTGGTTTGGTAATGATATTCCAGTTTTATTTATTGCTGTTTTAGGATTTTAAAGTTACAGTTTTGGTAGATGTAAAAGAAATTCATGAACCATCTGTATGTCTTTATGATCTGGAAGTAGGTAATATGTTGCTGAAAGAGAGATTTTCATGGTAATGTGAAATGCGACCACAGAAAATATTGAGAAACCAAAAAACAATTAAGCAAACATAAAGGAAAAAGCTTTTAATTTGTAGATTGCCTTATTTCCTCTAACCCTTTTTTTTGGTAAAAATAAAATATCCTTTGCCTTAATTTAGCTCATTTAAGAGTATTTATTTCTTTTGTCCCAGTGCACTGCATAGTCTCTGCTCTCTACTGGATAAAAATAACCTCAGATAGGAAGGTGGTATTTTGGAGGTGCATAATAATCATAACTTGCATTAAATTAAAGACCAGTGTTTCTCAATCAGTATGACTCTGCTTTATATGTAGTACATGTATTCCAGCATTCATGCAGGATAGGATTTAGCAGACTCCATTTATAGATGGATAACTTGCAATTGTCTCAACTTCACAAGACTGGTAAAGTGACCTTTATCAGACAAGTCCTCTGATGTGCACTAGTTCAGAGTCCTTCCCTTTCTTTGCAAGAGCAAGAACTGAGGAAATCTCTTTTCACCAGTGACATATTTGGTACTGTGCTAGGATTGCTGCCATCAATCCTCAGGGGCCTTGACCTGAGGTCAGATATTGGGTGGAACAGATCCTTTGGTAGCCTTGGTGACCTCAGGGGCCTTGCCCAAACAGCTGGCTGAAGACTCTTGACTTTCACCCTATCTCTCCCATGAACACTTGCTTGCTGTCACTCTCTGCTTTGTTCTCTTTCCATGACCCACAGGGCAAGATCTGGGTCAGCTCACTGTGTCATGGCTCCCCTCAGTTAAGAGCTGCAAGGAGGAGGCCCAAGGCTGTGCATCCCCAAAGAACGCTTGGGTGGCAGTTGACACTGTCCTTAGGCCTGGTAGACACAGAATTTCCAATGGTGAAGGTGCCCATTGAGGCCAAGACTTTTCTCCTCTCATCTTTGTCATTTCTTCTATGGCCCTATCCATTCTGATGTGAGAAGTTTAACTGAGAAAACTGCATGACATTCAAATTAAGACCAAATAAATAATCAGGGACTTGACTGGGTGAGTTTCTTCTCTGTAAGTTCTCGAGTCCAATTCCCTCCCTACACGTTCTTAATCCGAGTGTGTTTCCAGGACCAGAACTGCATCAGGGGCCAAAACTGGGGGACTCTGCATCCTTCTCTAGATTTTTAGGCATACCTCACTGCACCACGACCTTACACTGTGGGCGATCCCCTCCCTTCTGTGGATCTCAAGCAGACGTTACCTATAAAAAGGGCAATGTGTCATGGAACTGCAAGCTGAGGCTAGGAACAGAGAACTGCAAAAACTATTGGCATGAACAACTCTGTCCAAACGTCTGCATTAAGAACCTTGACTGACCTCTAGCATGGTTTCTAGCAGCAACCTAAGGCCACATTCTAGGACAACTTGGTTACCCCGGAGTTCCTGTTTAGAAAAATTCAAGGCTACCAAAGGATCTGTTCCACCCAATATCTGACATAGGCCCCTCATCTTCCTTTACTGACAGTGTCTATTTAAAACAAAGACCAAAAAAAAAATAAAAAACCCTCACAATTACAAGAAAAGTGTGACAAATAAACTATAAATTGATAACAAAAAGAGAGCAGGAAAGTTAAAGATTATTCACAGAGTAAACAATAAACATCTAAATAACACATGGGCCAAAGGAAAATCTAATGAAAAATTTTAAAATATTTTTACAAATGAAAACAAAATTACAACCTATCAGAAGTTATGTGATACAGCAAAATCAGTAAAGAGGTCTACACAACATTCAGTGCCTATAACAAAAAAAACCCTACAATTAATAACTTAAGCTTCTATATTAGTAAACTTGTAAAGGAAAAGAAAAAGCAGAGGAAGAATAAATCAAAGCAGAAACAAATGACACTGAAAAAAGGAAGGTAATGCAGAAAAAGAACAAAATCCAAAGAAGTTTCTTTAAAGATACAAAATAAAAAGAAGATAAAATTCTCCCCAGACTAAACAAGAACAAAGGGAGGAAACACAAATTAAATTACTAATAGTAGAAATGAAGGAAGGTCCAACACTACTGATTCCATGGACATTAAAAGGATAATGAGTGAATATTTTAAATAATTCTGTGCCTACAAAAATGAAAGGTTCAGTTGAGAAACTGCTTGAAGGGATAACTTAGCACCACTTTCACAAAGAAAAATAGATACTCTCTGTATCTATTAAAGAAATTTAATCTTTAACTAATAAGCTTCCAATAAAGACAGTAACAGACCCAGAGGTTTCCACTGATGAATTCTAACAAAAATTAAAGGAAAAAATGATAACAATTCTCTACAATCTCTCCCAGAAAATATAAGCAAAAGGAACACCTCCTAATTCCTTTCTGTGAGGTGAGTATTACACTCGAATATCAAAATCAGATGAAGAAATTAAGAGAAAAAAATTGCACACAAATACCTCTCATGAACATAGAAGTAAAATCCCCAACAAAATATAAGAAAAGAAACCTAACAATCCATAGAAGAAACTACATACTGTATCTAAGTAGGATGCGTTTCAGAGGTGTAAATTTGAAAATCAGTAATCATAAATCATAATAACAATAGTCTAAGGAAGATAATCACAAGATCAGATCAACAGGTGAAGGAAAAAAATCATCTGATAAAATCCAACAACCATTCATCATCAAAATTCTCAGCAAACTAGATACAGACAGGCATTTCCTCAGCTTCATATACAACATCTGAAAAGAAATGCAGGTAAAACATCATACTTCAGAGTGAGAAGACAGATGCTATCACACTAAGGTGAGGAACAAGGCGAGGATATCCCTTCTCACCATGCCTATTCAACACTTTACTGAAAGGCCTAGCCAATGCAATGAGATAAGAGAAGGAAGCAAAAGATACAGATATGTGGAAGAGAAAAATGGAATTACAATCATCAACAACAAGAAAACACCTGGCATTAATAAGCCAGGAGTATAAGTTAATAAGGTTATTATCAATATATAACTTTTTTTAAAATTTTATTTTTATTTATTTATTTATGTTTTAATACTTTAAAATTTTATTTTTACTTTATTTTACTTTACAATACTGTATTGGTTTTGCCATACATTGACATGAATCCACCACGGGTGTACATGTGATCCCAAACATGAACCCCCCCCACCTCCCTCCCCACAACATCCCTTTGGGTCATCCCCATGCACCAGCCCCAAGCATGCTGTATTCTGCATTGGATATAGACTGGTGATTCGATTCTTACATGATAGTATACATGTTTCAATGCCATTCTCCCAAATCATCCCACCCTCTCCCTCTCTGAGTCCAAAAGTCCGCTATACACATCTGTCTTTTTTGCTGTCTTGCATAGAGGGTCATCATTGCCATCTTTCTGAATTCCATATATATGTGTTAGTATACTGTATTGGTGTTTTTCTTTCTGGCTTACTTCACTCTGTAAATCAGCTCCAGTTTATAAGGTTAATACATAAGAGTCAATTCTTTTCCAATAAAGAGATGAAACTCGCAATTAAAAACTTAACACCATTTACATTACCACCAAAATATATTAGAAATAATTCTTTAAAAATTATGTATAAGATTTACATGAGAAAAACTCATAAACTGCACTGAAAAAAATTAAAGAAGATCTAAATAAATAGAAATGCCATGTTGTTAGATAGAAAGATGCTATATTGTTGAGATGTCACTTATTTCCAACTTAGCCTAGATACTTAATGCAATTCTGTTCAAAATTCCAGCAAGTTAGCTTGTAGATAGCAGCCAACAATTTAAATTTTATGTCAAAAATGAAATGATCCATAATACCCACTGAAGTCAATATTAAAGACCAAAGCCAGACAATTGATATTACTGGATTTCAAAATTTCCTTTAAGCTACAATACTCAAGACTGTATGCTATTAACAGAATAATAGACAGATCAATGGCACAGAACAGAAAATCTAGAAACAGACACCCTGAACACTCAACTGACCTTTAACAAAGGTGCAAAGGCAATTCAATGGAAAAGGACAGTCTTTTAAACTTACAGTCCTGGGATAACTAGACATCCATATCTAAGAAAAATGAATCCACATACTAACTCTAAAGCTTTCTAAATAATTAACTGAAAAGGAATCACAGACCTAAATGAAAAACTCACATTTAAAAAAAAATTGCAGGGACATCCCTGGCAGTCCAGTGTTTAAGACTCAACAATTCCACTGTAGGGGGAAGAGGTTCGATTGCTGGACAGGGACTAGGATTTCACATGCCATATGGAATAGGCAAAAAAATCTAGAAGATAACACGGGGGCAAAACTTGAGTTTGGTAATGAGATTTTAGGCACAACACCAAAAGCACAGTCCATGAAAGAAAATAATAAGCAGAACCTTGTTAATATTAAAAACTTCTATCTACAAAATGCACTATTAGGCGAATGAGAAAGAAAGGCCACAAAAGGGTAGTTACAAATCTATTTGCAGGGCAAGAATGGAGACACAGACCTAGAGAACGGGCGTGTGGACACATCGGGGGAAGCAGAGAGTGAGACGAATAGAGAGAGTGGCATGGGCAAATATGCACTACCATGTGGACAACAGGCATGTGGGGGACGTTGCTGGGGGACACAAGGATCAGCTCTGTGACGACCTCCAGGGGTGAGGTCGGGGTGGGAGGGAGGTTCATGAGGGAGGGGATATATGTATACTGATCGCTGTTCATACAAGAGAAGCTGACACACCATTTAATTATCTTCTAATTTAAACAATTGTTAAAAAATCTATGAATTTAAAAACTACAAAAAAAATCTAGGGAAGTACACATAGCCACTAGAGTTACATACAACAATGCCAAATGAATAAAAGTCAGAAATAATGAAAAGCAAAAGATCATAGTAACAATTTGATTCTCAAATTAAAATTCTTAGAAAACAGGACAGGAAATATTCAAACATATAAGAGACTTCAAAAATCTGGAATAAAAAAGATCACAGCAGCAAAACCATCCAGTTGGTCTGGAAGAATCAACAATTACTTACACCAAGTAACAGAAAATACACCATAAACAATAGGAACCATAGAAAAAATTTACCTACAAAGAAACTTTAGAAAAAAGTATATAGTCTTCATGGAGGCAACAAGAAGAATTTCCTGAGAGTCTTAGGAAAAAGAAGGCTCAAACAGAATAGTATGTTATGTATATTCACGATGAACAGATATTGTAAGACTGTCAATTTTCTGTAACTCCTTTACAGAGTTAGTACCACATTCAGAGTAGCTGAGACCACAATGAAACATGGTCTGCTGATTTTTGTACCCTGAAGTAACCACGGAAATCTTATGGAAAGAATGAAAAAAACTATTAACAAAAGTGAAAACATAAAAGTAGATAATTCCTGATGGACAGTCAGTCTCCACTGAACTTGACCCTATGTGTAAAAGTAAATAATCCCTGATGGACTCCAGTGAACTTGACCCTATGTGTGCCCAGGTGCGGGAGTACTTAAGAGACTGGCACAGATGTGCAGCCTGCAAGGGAAGCAGACAACAGGATCAGCTGGAAGAGGCTTTAAACTTGAGCCCTGGATTCTTCCACTCTGCCCTGGCATCATGAATCTCTACTGCTTCACTGAAGGAATCTGAGGCAGCACTTCCGAGGGCCCATGCCAGGACCATGGGGCACCAAAGTTTGGTTTGGATGTGGCAGTACAGCCCAGATCATGAAATCACCAGCACAAAGTTTGCTGTGTGTGTGCTTAATCACTGAGTTGTGTCCAACTCTTTGCGAACCCATGGACTGTAGCCCACCAGGCTCCTCTGTCCAAGGGAATTCTCCAGGCAAGAATACTAGAGTGGGTTGCCATGCCTTCCTCCAGGGGGTCTTCCCAACCCCTGGATTGAACCTCGGTCTCCCGCACCACAGGCAGTTTCTTTACTGTCTGAGCCACCAGGGAATGCTAGTGGATAAGAACTGGCCCTTTGAAATGATCACCTTAATAGACTATCACCCAGGGACTAAAAGAGAAAAGTCAGTATCAGAGGAATTGTCCAAAACGACAGAACTTCATCTCAGAACTTTTGAGCAATGACCCTGCAGTCGACTGAAAGCCCACAGTGAGAACTGTCAGGCTAAGGAGCCCCTTCACTTACTCTTCTGGAATGGTATGAGCATGGCTGGGGACAGGGCTGGACTTATACCAGAAAGGGAAGGATTTCCACGCCCTGTCAGCAGTCATATTGAATGAAGTTTCTGAGTGAGATGTGAGGGGTTCCACACCTCAGAAGACAGTCTCCCATCCTTCCCTCTCAGCTCATCTTACCTGTAGCAGCCATGTCCAGGAAGCCTTGGGTAGAAATGGTGAGATGAGACGTATGTGCACTTCATACCAGGAGACTCGGGGGTTCACATCTTCAATATGAGGCCTTGTCCTTGGATCAGCAGATGGGACATAGCCCAGCATCTACAGGGGTAAGGCAAGGCATGGAGAACGACAGAGCATCGCTTACTCCAGAAGAGGGAGCTCAGAGAGCCCTCGCTGTTGGTCTCATGGGCTCCAGGACGGCGGTTAGGCGTGGGCTTCCCAATTCTTCCTGCTGTGGGTGCTGACGCAAGTGAGCGGCATGGAGTGAGCCAGCTGACAGTTCAGGACAGGGACGTCCCAGGACCCCTTAAGAGTCAAGGGAAAGTCTACGTGCCAATCCCGGGAGAAGCTCCCCCGGAACCCCGCCTGTCCAGGTCCCGCCCCTGCTGTCCTCCTGGAGCCCAGATGCGCAGGACAGGAAGTGACGTCCTCCTAAGCATGCTGGGAGAGCGACGCCATCCTTGACAGTGCTGCTATCTCTGAGAGCTGCCATTGACGGTGGCTAGAGGGAGCAGTGCCAAGTGTCATCGGGTGTCAAGATCGGACGTGACGTGAGTTACGAGTGCAGGGACACGTCTCTGCACCCCGAATCCCTTTTCCCTCTGAAAAGAGGGTCCTGCACAGCCTCCAGCCACCCTAGCCCTGCACTCAGACCAGAGGATCCAGCCTAGGTCTTAGGCCCCAAGACAATCCACTAACCACTAGGGGGTCGCGGGAAAGAATGCCTCACTCAGTCTCTGCTGGATCCCAGCTCTGCTCAGTAGAGGGAGAGCCATGAGCCCTGTGGAGTGAAGGATGGACCCTTGGGGGAATGAGGGTCTCCATACACCGGAACGGCAGCCATGTGTAAACCCCCACTCACCGCGATATGGCTGGGGATCATCCGGGCAGCTGCCAGACCGATCTAAAGACTGAGCAGCTCCCTCACTGCAAATTAGGACATGGAACACTCGGAGAAGAGGGGACTTGGGTCTGAGGGGCTGGCAGCTGGTCAGTAGAGTGAGGATGTCAGGGTTCGGGAAGAGTCAGGATGAGGACCATCCTCCATGACAAACGGGTGCCTCAGGACCCTCTGCTTTAGTCAGCACTTCCTCCCAGCCAAACATCGGGAAGGGGGGTGGTGGTCTGACAGGGGACTTGGAGCCTGGTTGTGAAGGGACAGCCACGGAACTGCAAATGAAGGTGATGGGACCCTTCACTGGGAGGCTGAATACACTCTCCTGTCCTCGTCTGGGGTGACAGGGAAGGAAGCAGCATCAATTTCAGACAGGAGAGGGAACGGGCTGAGTGTGGGATTGGGGGCATTGGATATGGGGGTGTCTCTCACCAATTTTCATCCTGACTCTGAATGTCAGCTGAGAGGACCTGCCTCTTCTGCCAGGCCCCACTGCCCCACCCCTTCTAATGCCCAGTCAGGGCTGTCTGCTGCACCTCATGGCTCACTCTCCCTTGCTACTCAGCGGTCTCAGGGGACAGGCTGATCAGGTGAACAGGAGCCCTGTGGGTCCTAGAGCACTGGCCTCAAGGACCCCTCAGAGGCGGCTTCCATTCAAGCCAGGGAGGACTCACATTGCTGAAGGTTCTCACAGCATGTCCTTGTCCCTCCTCCAGGTGCCCTCCTTGCCTGCTTTCCTGCCTGAAATCCCACCTCCAGTCCCTGACCTGCTGTCAGCATGCCTCGGAGGCACAAGAACAAGTCCCATGCCCGGGGGAAACACCACCAGGTCCGGGGGAACACTCAGGTGGCCCAGGCCAGTGCTGCTGCAGCCCCAAAGCAGGAGTGCCCCTCCTCCCCCTCTTCTGCCCCTCAGGGTTCTCTCCCGAGCTCCCCTGCTGCTGGCAATCGCCAGGAGCTTCAGGGAGCCATGGCCCCTAGCTCTCCTGATGCAGGGCCTTCCTGTGCAGGATCTGATGAAGGTGCCCAGGGGCCAGAGGAGGAAAGTGCAGGTGCCTCCCAGGCAGCCCCTGCCACTCAGAACACTCGCAAAGATCCTCTGGCCAGGAAGGCCAGGATACTGGTGGAGTTCCTGCTGGAGAAGTACACCAAGAAGGAGGCCATCACGCAGAAGGCCCTGATGAAAATCGTCAGCAGGAAGTACAGGCAGCACTTCCCTGAGATCCTTAGTACAGCCCTTGAGCTGGTCTTTGGCCTGGAGATGAAAGAAGTTGACCGTAGCAGGAACATCTACACCCTCATCAGCAAGCTCAACCTCGGGGGAAACGATTGTCCGAGTGGTGAGGGGCGGCTTCCGAAGTCTGGTCTCCTCATGGTGCTCCTGGGGGTCGTCTTCATGAATGGTAACCATGCCACTGAGGAGGAGATCTGGGAATTCCTCAGTATGTTGGGGATCTATGCTGGAAGGAGGCACTAGATCTTTGGGCAGCCCAGAAGGCTCATCACCAAAGATCTGGTGCAGAAGGAGTACCTGAACTACCGCCAGGTGCCCAATAGTGATCCTCCGTGCTATGAGTTCCTGTGGGGCCCGAGAGCTTGTGCTGACACCAGTAAGATGAAGGTACTGGAGGTTCTAGCCAAGTTCCATGGTAGGCTGCCTAGTTCCTTCTCAGACCTCTGTGCCAAGGCTCTGAGAGATCAGGCGGAGAGAGCAGGGCTGAGAGGTGCAGCCAGGGCTCCACCCATGGCTGAGGCTAGTGCCCCTTCCAGGGCCAAGTCCCGCAGCTCCTCCCACATCTAGGGAGGGGGCAGGGCACTTTGTTCCCTTTGTGTTGGAAGAGAGCAGTCAGGGTCCTAAATACTGCAGAGTAGTAGGGGTGGAGGGAACAAAACCCATATCTTCTTACAGTTTAAAATGGTAAGCAAGTTTAGATCTAGTTTGTTTAACAAAATATACATCTGTTTTCTTGTATCCATATGAGAAATACCTAATGAACGATCATTTAAATTAGAGAGGTAAAGTGGTGAAAGAGGTGTTTAGTATTTTCAAATGTTCTTACTTTGGATAAGGTTTATTGTGCTTCAGAATTCAAATGTATGAATTATATAAGTCGTAGCTTCTAGCTGTTCTAATGTTTTAAAAGTTTGGGTATTTGCAACACACACTGAAAGTACTGAATATATTGTTCACAATGCAAACAAGATAACATGACATTAGAAGAGAATGTTTCTTCAAGAGCAGTCAAGCTTCTAAATAGTGCGTGGTAGTAGGGGGTAGATCACATTTATTTCGATCATATTTCTCTCTGTGTTTCACGCGAGTAACTTCTACATATTATTTGTTTCTTTTTTTTTTCAAATTTTTTTACTTCTAAGAGGTTCTTTTTCTTCAGAGTATTAATTTGGTAATGGTACTGCTGTTATATTCACTGCTGTTTTAAAAGTTTTAAAGGTACAGTTTTGGTAGACATAAAAGAAATTCAAGAACCATCTGTATTGTCTTTCTGACCTGCAAGTAGGTAACATAGCACTGCAAGAGTGATTTTCATGCTACTGTGAAAGCAGACCAGAGAAACTATTGAGATACAAAAAGAAAATGGAGAAAAGAGTAGAGTAAAAAGTCTGCTGCTGCTGCTGAGTAGCTTCAGTCATGTCCGAATCTGTGTGACCCCAGAGATGGCATCCCACCAGGCTCCCCCGTCCGTGGGATTCTCCAGGCAAGAACACTGCAGTGGGTTGCCATTTCCTTCTCCAATGCATGAAAGTGAAAAGAGAAAGTGAAGTCACTCAGTTGATGGACTGCAGCCCACCAGGGTCCTCCGTCCATGGGATTTTCCACGCAAGAGTACTGGAGTGGGGTGCCATTGCCTTCTTTAACTTGTGGTGTACCTTATTTCTATTAAACTCCCTTTTAGTAAAAATAAAAAATACTCTGACTTATTTAGCTCATTTAAGAATATTTGTTTCTTTTCTCCTAATTGACTGCATATTCTCTGCTCTCTCCTGGATTAAAAATAAACTCAGATGGGAAGGTCGTATTTGAGGGGTTTATAGTAATCATACCCTCCACTTATTACAAACCAATACTTCTTCATCAGTATGCCACTGCTTTATATGTAGTACATGCGCATTCATATCAGGATCGGAATTTAGCAAGACAGTCCCTTTCTGGATGGAATCAACTTGCCGCAATTCTAAAGTTCACAAACTGATGAAAGTGGACCGTTCCTCGGGAGCTAGTCCGCCGGCCCGATCTGGAATTAG
>NW_017189746.1:0-32901 GCF_001704415.2 Capra hircus | reverse complement strand
TCGCAGCAATACAAACATATTTTGAAGTATCTCAACTTACATAAATATTCAACAATCGAGTAGATTTTGAATCATTTGATATTTGGGTTTTATATTTTTCCCATTTCTATTACACCTAACAGGAATTAAAAGCCTTTGCACTTTTTTTCATACACACACTCATGCATAGACAGGTGTATATATGTATATATGTCAAAATATAATTTTAGGCAAATTTATTTATGTGACCACACTCATTGCTAGCTCCCAAGATCTTAATAAACTGTTTGGGAAGCCCTACATTACTTAATATCTTTCTGGCTGAAACATTCATATCTTGTTGCTGAAAAGCTCTCCTTTAATCTAGCTCATTTTCCACTATTCTTTCTGTAATAAGAGTTAGGGGCTCATACTTATGAGGGCACTTGAACCCAGAAAAATTGCAACTCAAGTTTACTTTAGTGACATTGTTCAAAAAATGCTGTTGTTTTCCTCACGTTGGACACAATTTTATTTTATTTATTTTTAATATAATGTGTTCATTTTAATAGTAGTCTAATTGCTTTACAATATTGTATTGGTTTTGCCATACATTAACCTGGATCTGCCACGGGGTGTACACGTGTTCCCTAACCTGAAAACCCCTGCTACCTCCCTCCTCAAACCATTCTTCATGGTTATCCCAGTGCACCAGCCCCGAGGATCCTGTATCATGCATAGAACTGGCCTGGCGTATCGTGTGACAAATAATATTTATACATGTTTCAATGCATTATCCCAAATCATCCCCACCCTCGCCCCCACTCACAGAGTCCAAAAGACGGTTCGATACATAGATGTCTATTTTGCTATCTCCACGAACAGGTTTATCATTACCATCTTTCTAAATTCCACATATATGCCCGAGTTTACTCTTGGTATTTTTCTTTCTGGCGAACTTCACTCTGTATAATAGGCTTCAATTTCCTCCACCTCACTAGAACTGATTGAAATGTGTTCTTTTTAGTGGCCGAGTAATACTCCATTGTGTATATGTACCACAGCTTTCTTATCCATTAGTCTGCTGATGGACATCTAGGTTGCATCCATGCCCTGGCTATCAGAACTAGTGCTGTGATGAACATTGGGGTACACGTGTCTCTTTCAGTTCTGGTCTCCTTGGTGTGTATGGCCAGCAGTGGGATTGCTGGGTCGTATGACAGTTCTGCTTACAGTTAGTTAGTTTGTTTGTTTGGTCTTTTAAGGAATCTCCACAGTGTTCTCCATAGTGGCTGTACTAGCTTGCAATTCCACTAACAGTGTAAGAGCATTCCCTGTTCTCCACACCGCCGTCCCAGCATTTATTGCTTGTAGGCCCTTTTGGATAGCAGTCATTCAGACTGGCGTGAAATGGCACCTCATTATAGTTTTTGATTCGCATTTTTCTGATCCTGAGTGATGTTGAGAATCTTTTCACGTGTTTGTTAGCCACCTGTATGTCATCTTTGGAGAAATGTTTGTTTACTCCTTTGGCCTATTTTATCATGGGTCGTGTATTTTTCCTGGAATTGAGGTTCAGGAGTTGTTTGTATATTTTTTGAGATAAATTCTTTGTCAGGTGCTTCCGTTCAGTTCAGTTCAGTTCAGTCGTGTGTGACTTTTTGAAACCCCATACATTGCAGCACACCAGGACTCCCTGTCCATCACCAACTCCCGGAGCTCACGCAAACTCACGTCCATCGAGTCAGTGATGCCATCCAGCCATCTCACCCTCTGTCGTCCCCTTCTCCTGCCTCCAATCCCTCCAAGCTTCAGAGTTTTCCAGTGAGTCAACTCTTCATATGAGGTGGCCAAAGTACTGGAGTTTCAGCTTTAGCATCATTTCTTCCAAAGAACACCCAGGAATGATCTTCTTTCGAATGGACTGGCTGGACCTCCTTGCAGTCCAAGGGACTCTCAAGAGTCTTTTCCAACACTACAGTTCAAAAGCATCAATTCTGCAGTGCTCAGCTTTCCTCACAGTCCAACTCTCATATCCTAACAAGACTACTGGAAAAACCATAGTCTTGACTAGATGGAACTTTGTTGGCAAAATAATGTCTCTGCTTTTGAATATGCTATCTAGGATGGTCATAACTTTCCTGTCATAGGGTAAGCGTCTTTTAATTTCATGGCTGCAGTCACCATCTGCCAGTGATTTTGGAGCCCCCAAAATAAAATCTGACGCTGTTTCCACTGTTTCCCCGTCTATTTCCCATGAAGTCATGCGACCAGATGTCATGGTCTTCGTTTTCTGAATTTCGAGCTCTCAGCCAACATTTTCCCTCTCATCAAGAAGCTTTTTAGTTCCTCTTCATTTTCTGCCATAAGGGTGGTGTCATCTGCATATCTGAGGTGATTGATATTTCTCCTGCCAGTCTTTGTTCCAGCTGGTGCTTCTTCCAGCCCAGCATTTCTCATGATATACTCTGCATATGAATTAAACAAGCAGAGTGACCATATATAGCCTTGACAGACTCGTTTTCCTATTTGGAACCAGTCTGTAGTTCCATGTCCTGTTCGAACTGTTGCTTCCTGACCTGCATATAGGTTTCTCAAGAGGCAGGTCAGGCGGTCTGGTATCCCCATCTCTTTCAGAGTTTTCCCCAGTTTATTGTGATCCACACAGTCAAAGACTTTGGCATAGTCAATAAGGCAGAAATAGATGTTATTCTGGAACTCTCTTGCTTTGTCAATGATCCAGCTAATTCTGGCATTTTGATCTCTGGTGCCTCAGCCTTTTGTAAAGCCAGCTCGAACATCTGGAAGTTCATGGTTCATGTATTACTGAAGCCTGGCTTGGGGAATTTTGAGCAGTACTTTACTGGTGTGTGAGGTGGATGCAATTGTGCAGTGATTTGAGCATTCTTTGGCTCTGCCTTTCTTTGGGATTGGAATGAAAACTGACCTTTTCCAGTCCTTGAGCTACTGCTGAGTTTACCAAATTTGCTGCCATATTGGGTGAAGCACTTTCACAGCATTGCTAAAACGGGGGAAAAATCCCTAAACAGACATTTCTGTAAAGAAGACATACAGATGGCTAACAAACACATGGAATATGCTTAAAATCATTCATTATTAGAGACACAAAAATTAAAATTTAACGTGTAGCCATATCACACTGTCCAGAGTGGCCATCACCAGAAATTCTACAAGCACGACATCCTGGGGAGGTTGTGGAGAAAAGTTAACCCTTATACACTGCTAGGGGTAACACAAACTGGTACAACCTGTATGCAGAACAGTTTGGTGATTCCTTGAGAAACTTGGACTAGAACTGTCATATGACTGAACCACCCCCCTTCTTGGCATATACCCAGAGGGGGTTACAATCAAAAGAGACACGTGTGCCTCAATGTTGATTACAATTCTCTTTACAAAAGCTATGACATGGACGTAATCTAGATGCATATCAGCAGATGAAAATATAAGGAAGTTGTGCTATATATTCAAATAGAATATTACTTAGCTACAGAAAAACATATATTTGTGTCACTTTGAGTGAGGCAGTTCAACCTGCAGCCTGTTATTCAGAGTAAAAAAAAAAGTTAGAATAAGAGAGGCAAATATTGTTTACTAACGCATATAAATGGGATTTAGGAAGACAGTAACAATGATTCTGCACGAAGGCTAGTAAAAAAGATCCACGTATAAAGGACAGACTCTGAGACTCAAGGGGAGAGTTCAAGGATGGGATGATTTGAGAAAATAGCATTGAAACAGGTAAATTACCATATATAAAAGAGATGCCCAGTGCAAGTGCAATGCATGAAAGATGCATCCAACTCTTGTGCTGTGGAAGAACCCAGAAGCATGGGGTAGCAAGGAAGGTTTGAGTAGCGTTCAGGATAGAGGGACACATGTATCCATGTGGCTGATTCATGTTAATGTATATGTCAAAAACCATCATAGTAATACACAGTAATTCTATTCCAATTAAAACAAATCATTTTTTAAAAGAAATAAAAAAAGAATGCATTCAGAAATAGCAGGGACACGCTCCAGAATACAACCTCAACAGTTGTTTCATATCTATTCAAGAAAGTGGGCTTAGGAGGGGCAGAATGTGTGTGCCGGTATAAAAGCTGAAAGTCGAAGAAGATAAGCTTGAGATTGCAACTATGCAGTATCATAGTCTAAATAGTGAAAGACACACGCGGCAGAATGCAAGCTTAGTAGATCGGCATGACTACTGTGGAGCGTAGGGTCAGTCGGAGTTAAATGCATGCACTTGAGCATCCTTTCAGGAGTGACGGTACATATGTTTCAGAGTGAAGATAAATAGGTGCGGCAAAAGTGCTCTAAAATGGTGGGCAAATACCTGTAAGAAGGAAGGTTCAGAATGGAAGCTCCGTATTTGCTATAGACTTAGACTTAAGTTGAAGCCAGGAGGGAAGACCAATAGATGATTCAGGTTTGACCTAAATCAGATCCGTTACGATGGTACAGCGGACATGAGAAAATATTTAAGGGATTAGGCATAATAGAGTGTTTGAAGAACTACATATTGAGGTTCACGAAATTGTACAGGAGGCAGTGATGAAGACCATCCCCAAGAAAATGAAAGCAAGAGAGTTGTTATGGGGAGGGAGGAGGGAGGGGGGTTCATGTTTGGGAATTCATGCAAGAATTAAAGATTTTAAAATTTAAAAATAAAATAAAATAAAATTTAAAAAGTAATAAAAAAAATTTTTTTAAAAAGGCAAAATGGTTGTCTGAGGAGGCCTTACAAATAATTGAGAAAAGAACAGAAGCAAAAGGCAAAGGAGAAAAGGGAAGATATACCCATATGAATACAGTGTACCAAAGAATAGCAAAGAGCGATAAGAAAGCCTTCCTTGGTGATGAGTGCAAAAAATAGAGGAAAACAACAGAATGGGAAAGACTAGAGATCTCTTCAAGAAAATTAGAGATGCCAAGGGAACGTTTCATGCAAAGGTGGACACAATAAAGGACAGAAATTGTATGGACTGAACAGAAGCAGAAGATATTAAGAAGAGGTAGCAAAAATCTATACAGGAAAGATGGAAGAACTATACAGAAAAGACCTCCGTGGTCCAGATAACCATGATGATGTAATCCCTCACCTAGAGCCAAACACCCTGGAATGTGAGGTCAAGTGGGCCACAAGAAGCATCAATAGAAACAAAGCTAGTGGAGATAGAGAACTCCAGTTGAGTGATTTCAAATCCTAGTAGATGGTGCTATGAAAGTGCTGAACGCAATATGCAAGCAAATTTGGAAAACTCAGCAGTGGCTACAAGACTGGAAAAGATCAGCTGTTCCAGTATATGCATTTTAGAGCTTGTTCTGTGTAGTGGTGAAATGTGTTCCACACAGAGTTAGACAGGACTGAAGCAGTCCTGTGCAAATACTTGCAAGATTTTGTTTTTAACCTGTAGCAGCTTTTTTCCAATGAGAGTTAACTGTGAAGGTGGAGCAGCTGCTTGGCTTTGAGGGACCCAGGTGGTGTCAAATGGGCAGGGTGCAGGGACACAGACTGACTACACAACAGGAGTTATGGCCCTATCGGAGGTCCTTTTTTTTTTTTTTTTTTTTTTTGAGATCTTGTGTCTGGTGATAAGAAGGCCTCTTTGTCCAGTCTTCTCCCTAGTTCCACCTATTCAGCCATTCAGAAGCCTTCCTTGCCTGGGATCCTTCTCTGTCGTTCAATGTGTCAGCACATAGAGAGACTTTCCTGGCTGGGGTCCTACTGTGTAAATCAGTGCATCTGACACTGAAAGCAGCATCCTGAGTGGGATTCTACTCTAGTATGGTGCATCAGGCACTTAAAGGAGGACCCTGGGTGGTGTCCTGCTCTGCATTTCAGTGTGTTCAGCATTTGATGGGTCAGCCTCACTCTTGTAGTAACTGCTGATGCTAGCATGTGGGGAGAGAGAGGCTACGGTGATTGCTCCACCCCCTACATGTGACTCGGTGTTATTGCCTTGCTCTCATGGCTGTCCGGCTTTCCTCCACAGGCATACCCTACCACAGTGTCCTTCTTCACACCCCCTCTCTCCATCTCTCCCCAGTAAACAGCAGCCCTCGCCATGAATTGCCACAAAATCCCTAAACTGCAGCTCCCAGACACGGTGCCTTTCAGGGGACAGATGTCCTTGTACAGGGTATGTACGGCTGCAGCAAGGACCCTCTGATTCTCATTGCACCCAGCTTTCCACAGATCAGCTGTTTCACTCTCAGCTTTAAATGTGTATTCTATGATTCAAACAATTGACCCAATGTGGGATTGGACCTCAGCTTCAGTTCCTTTACCCACTCAGGGCAGATCCAGTCCTACTAACACGCCTGACTTTTCTGCCAGTTCTTTCATCCTACTGAGTTTTGCGTGGCTCTATATATTCTTTTCCACTTGTCAGGTACTCCTGTCTACTTTCCGGTAATGTTCTGATTACTCTTCTGTGTCTGAAGGTGTATGCCTGATGTACCCATGGAGGATGTACTCCACATCCACTTATAGCTCCACCATCTGTTCTCTCATCTCACGAGAGTTTTAGAGCACAGAATCCACAGTGGTAGTAGGTGTGCTATAAAATGTGAGCACTCTTGAGGGCAAGCTCAGTGATTTTAACACAGCTGATCTACAGCATGGATTTCGTGTTGACCAGACATATGCTTCAAAGGTTAAGAAAATTATTTATGGTGTGCCAATTCCCGAGCACAAGATCAGTGTTTGTGTAGCATTTCCTGTAGAACGCAAGTTCAGTTGTGGAAAGAGGTATGCTCTGCAATGCAGCTGAGCAGTTTTAGACATCTTGGGGTAGAGTACATGCTCAATCGTGGCAGGAGCTGTGCTCTAGTGTGCATTCAGCACTGGCTGGATGCATGTTGCCAGTGCCAATGGGATGGCTTCAGACAGCCTGCTCTAAAGTGCAAGCACACTAGTGGCAGCACGTGTGCTCCGGATTGCAGGCTAAGCGGTCTCAGTACTTCCAGGCTAGAGCTGAGACGTAGTAGTGATGCATGCAGGCTCCAAAGTGCCATCCTAGTATTTGTGCCACACCCGCTCTAGAGCACAGTCTAAGTAGTGGTGGGGAGAATCCTCAAAAGCACAGTCTCAGGAGATGAAGCACGCGTTCTCTAAAGCAAAGGTTCAGTATTTGAAGCATGCCTGCTCTAGATCATGGGTCTGTATTAGCAGGGGTATGCCTAAAGTGTGTTTCACTGTTGAGAGGCATGCTGAAGAGCTAAGCTCAGCAGATGCAGCATGCCTGCTCTGCATGTGCTTCAGAGGGTTGTCTCAGGAGTTTCAGTGCCCTTGCTCAAGAGTGCAGACTCAGTAATTGAGGGACATGTTCTCTTGAAAGCTGGGTTTTTATTTTTGGTTGCATATCCAGAGATCAAATTCAGAAAGTGTGATATATCTGCTCTGCCACACAAGCTCAGTAGTGGGAAGACAAGCCCGCAACAGTGCAAGCACAAGGGTCGTGGCATATGTGTATTGTGACGCGTGATCAATTGAGGCAGGACGTAGGAAGTATACACCAGGTCTGTAGTGCTGGCACATCATCCCTAGATATACAGGTACACTACTCACAGCTTGCACAGTCTAGAGTGCTGGGTGACTAGCAGCAAAATGGCTGGTATAAAATGTCACTGGGGTAATTGTTGCACACACCTTCTGGAGCAAAACCTCAAGGAAGTGACTTTATTCTTCAGAAGTCAAGGTCACTGGTGGTCACACAGTTGATCTAGAATGACGGTTCACTCGTGGGTAGGATATGTGTTTTAGAAAGCAGCCCCCTGGAGCAGGTCCTCCAGAGTGCAACCTCAGTCGTTGGGACACCTGCTCTAGAGTGCAGGAAGAAGAGTGGGGAAAATATGCAACAGAGGGCAAGCCAAGTCATTGGCAATTTTCAGCGGCAGAGTGTAGGCTCACAGGTTTAAGCACACAGGCCATCGAGCAAGATTAGTAGTAGTGGAACTCATGCTCTATAAGGCAGGCTCCACAGTGATAAAGCAGTGTACCAGGGTGCAAAATCAGTAGCTGAAACATGAATATGTTGGCACCTGGGCTTACAAGTGGCAAGACACAGGCTTCCGAGTGTGAAATTAGTAATGACCACACACATGCTCTAGACCACATGCTCACCAGCTGTGCCATGCCTGCTTAGTGTAAGGACTCAGAAGTGACAAGTGTGCTGTAGTGCTAGGATTTATACTGCTGGGATGCATGATTCAGTGTGCAGTTGTGTAGTTCAGGCATTCTTACTCTACAGCACAGTCTCAGTAGTGTCAGAACATTGGCTCTTGAAGGCACACACAGTCATGATGGGAGATATTTTCTGAGTAAACCTCAGTAGTGCAAAACCCATGATGAAATGTGCTCACTCTGTAGTCATGAGATCTGTACCCCCAGCTGCACATTCAGTTACTGTGGCATGTGTGCAACTAGAGCATGTTCTCAGTAGAGCCCAGATGCGTTTTCTTGAGCTCATGCTCAGTAGAGGCGTACCATGTCCTCCCGTGTTTAAACTCACTCTGTCTACAGGAGTGCTGGCTCAGTTGTGTCCAGAAGGAAACTTCAGAGTGCGAGTTCAGTAATTGTTTAGGCACACCTGAACTACAGTGCAGGTTGAGTAGTGGCCTGACTTACTCAAAGCAACAAGCTAATGATTGTGATATTTATGCTTCAGAGTGCAAGTTCAGCCGGTGATGAACTCTTGTTCTGGAAGGCAATTTCAGTAGTGCAGGGATGCAGAATCCAGAGTGTAATACACCAAAAGTGTATGTGTACTTACAACAGGCATGTTTTAAGGACAGGCTCAGAAGCGGCAGGCCATATCCTAAAGAACCTTAAAGAATGAGTGATGGGGTGTATGTATGCTCTACTGTGCAGTCTCAGTGACAGCAATGCACTTGTTCTAAAGCTTGTTAATAGTCTCCATAGTGGCAGAAAGGGTGATCCAGATTGGAAACTAAGCAGTTCCAGGCGGGCGTCCTCTAGATGGCGGCCTCAGTATTGACAAGCGCGTATTCCAGAGGGCAAGCTCAGTGTGTGTAGCATGTGTGGTTTGACATAAGAGAAGGAAACGGCAACCCACCCCAATATTCTTGCCTGGAGAATCCCGTGGACAGAGGGGCGTCGTGGGCTACTGTCCGTAGGTTCGCACGGAGTCGGATAAGACTAAAGCGACTTAGCATGCGTGCATGCATTGGAGAAGGAATGGGCAACGCACTCCAGTATTCTTGCCCCGAGAATCCCAGGGATAGTGGAGCCTGGTGGGCTGCTATCTATGCGGTCACACAGAGTCGGACACAACTGAAGTGACTTAGCAGCAGCAGCAGCAGCAGCAGCAGCAGCGGTTTCAAATCAGGGGGTCAGTAATTGTGAAAAGCTTCTTGCATTTTCAGTGGTTACCGTATGCCAGGTCCAGAGTGCAGACGCACTTGGTTGTGATACTTATGCTCTAGAGTTGTAACGTATGTTCCAGAGTGCAAGCTAATTAGTGCACCTGTCCCTAATTCAATTCTTAGTAAAAGCAGAATGCAAACTCGTGATTTCAACCTCAGTAGTTGCTGCATGCATAATCAGAAGTAGTGGTGCATACACTCACTTGATCCCTGGTTCTTCTGGCTTGTCCAAAACCAGCTTGAACATCTGAAAGGTTATGGTTCACGTATTGCTGAAGCATGGCTAAGATATTTTTGTGCATTACTCTACTAGCATGTGAGATGAGTGCAATTGTGCAGTAGTTTGAGCATTCTTTGGCATTGCCTTTGTTTGGGATTGGAATGAAAACTGACCTTTCCCAGTCCCGAGCCACTGCTTAGTTTTTTAAATTTGCTGACATATTGAGTGAAGCACTTCCATAGCATAATCTTTTAGGATTTGAAATAGCTCAACTGGAATTCTATCACTTCCACTAACTTTGTTCATAGTGATGCTTCTTAAGGCCCACTTGACTTCACATTCCAAGATATCTGGATGGAGGTGAGTGATCACATCATCATGATTATTTGGGTTGTGAAGATCTTTGATGCACAGTTCTTCCTGGTATTCTTTGCCACCTCATCTTCATGTCTATTGCTTCTGTTAGGTCTATACCATTTATGTCCTTTATCGTGCCCATCTTTGCATGAAATGCCCCCTTGGTATCTCACATTTTCTTGAAGAAATCTTTTGTCTTCCCCATTCTATTGCTTTGCTTTATTTCTTGGCACTGATCACTGAGGAAGACTTTCTTATCTCTCCTTGGAACTCTGTGTTCAAATAGGTATATCTTTCCTTCTCTCCTTTGCCTTCATTTCTCTTCATTTCACAGCTAATTGTAAGGCCTCCTCAGGCAGCCATTTTGCCTTTTTGCATTTCTTTTTTCTTGGGAATGGTCTTGATCCCTGTCTCCTGTACAATGTCATGAACCTCCGTCCATAGTTCATCAGGCATTCTATCAGATCTAGTCCCTTAAATTTATTTCTCACTTACACTGCATAATCATACGGGACTTGATATAGGTCATTCCTGAATGGTCTAGCGGTTTTTCCTCCTTTCTTCAATTTAAGTCTGAATTTGGCAATACAGATTTCATGATCTGAGCCACAGTCAGCCTCTGGTCTTGTTTTATGCTGTCTAGGAGGAGTAAGCATCTTTTAATTTCATGGCTGTAGTCACTATCTTCAGTGATTTGGGAACTCCCCCCCCCACCCCGCCAAAAAAAAAAAAAAAAAAGAAAAACAGTCTGCCACCATTTCCACTGTTTTCCCATCTATTTGCCATGAAGTGACGGGACAGGATGCCATCTGTTTTCCTAATGCAGAGCTTTAAGCCTACCTCTTCACTTTCCTGTTTCACTTTTGTCAAGAGACTCTTCAGTTCCTCTTTAGTTTCTGCCATAAGGGTGGTGTCATCTACATATCTGAAGCTTTTGACATTTCTCCTGGCAGTCTTGATTCCAGTTTGCATTTCTTCCAGCCAAACATGTCTCTGCATAGACGTTAAATAAGCAGGGTGACAATATATACCCTTGAGGTACTCCTTTTCCTATTTGGAACCAGTCTGTTATTCAATGTCCAGTTCTAATCATTGCTTCCTGAACTGCATACAGACTTCTCAAGAGGCAGATCCCGTGGTGTGGTATTGCCATCTCTTTCAGAATTTTCCACAGTTTATTTTGATCCATACAGTCAAAGGCTTTGACATACTCAGTAAAGCAGAACTAGATGTTTTTCTGGAACTTGCTTGCTTTTTTTGACGATCCAGCAGATGTTGGGAATTTGATCTTTGGTTCCTCTGTATTTTCTGAAACATATTGAATATCTGGAAGTTCATGGTTCACATATTGCTGAAGCCTGGCTTGGAGAATTTTGAGCATTTCTTTGTTAGCATGTGAGATGAGTGCAATTGCCTGGTAGTTTGAGCATTCGTTGGCATTGCCTTTTTGGAGATTGGAATGAAAACTAACCATTTCCAACTGAGCCACGGCTGCGATTTTCAAATTTCTTGTCATATTGAGTACATCGCTTTCACAGCATCATCTTCGAGGATTTGAAATAGCTCATCTGGAATCCAAGCCGTAATAGAGCCCCCTAATTCCCTAATGGACACTGCATTGACTCTCAGAACCAATGAGATCAACAGCCATCTTCTATAACAACAACAACAAAAAGTTCTCTCAACTAGAAACCTTTCACAAGCCACTGGTCCCACCGCATTCACTTGGAGGAGACCACCCAATTAATAGCAATGATGGCCCTCCAGATTGCAGAAAATAGACCTCGAAGACAGTCATCGAAACAACATGAAAAGGCAGAGACATATCCAGCAGATGAAGGAACACAATAAAAATCAACAAACCAATGCAAGAGGAGGAGGTAGGAAGTCTACAGGAAAAACAGTTCAGCATAATAATAGTCAATGTCTTGGAAACAAATGGATCTACAGATAAATAGACTTCAGACATGGATTGAGAAGATGAAAGGGGTGTTTTAAATGGACCTAGAAGAAATAATGAGTAGTCAATCAATAATGAACAGTGAAATACCTGAGATAGAAATCACTCTGGACAACAGGAACAGTAGCGTAACTGAGGCAGAAGAAAGACTAAAGGAGCTGGAAGATCGGATATGGGAAATAAATGAAGCAGAACAGGAAAAAAGAGAGAGAGAGAGAGAGAAATGAAGACACTCTCAGAGACCTATGGGACAATGTTAAATGCCCCCATATTTAAATCATAGGTTTCTCAGGGAAAAAGGCAAAAGGAAAGGGCATGAGAAAATATTTGAAGAGGAAATAGTTAAAATTTCCCTGAAATGGGAAAAAGAATAGACACCTAAGATGAAAAATCCCAGTGTGTCCCATAGGGATAAAACCAAGAGAAAACATGTCAAAACACACATTAATCAAAATAAAAACAAACAAACAAATAAATATACACAATGGACAAATATTCAAGGTAACAAAGGAATCACAGCAAATAACATAGAAGGGAATCCCCATAAGGATAACAGCTGATCTTACAATAGAAACCCTTCAGCTTAGCAGGGAATGGCAGGATGTACGTAAAGTGCTGAAAGGCAAAAGCCTAAAGCCAAAATTACTCTATCCAACAAGGATAGTATTCTCATTCCAAAGAGAAAACAAGAGCTTTACAGACAAACAAACACAGTTAGTGTTCAGAACCACCAAACCAGCACTTCAGGAAATGCTGAAGGATCTTCTCTAGATAGGAAACAGAAAAGCTTATAAAAACAAAGCCACAAAATATATAGTAAATGGTAAGAAGATCATACTTATCAACAACTACCTTCAACAGAAATGGGCTAAATGCTCCAATGAAAAGGCAAAGCCTGGGTGAATGCATACAAGAATATACTGTCTGCAAGAAAACCACCTCATAACTAGGGACACATACAGCCTGAAAGTGATGGCCAGGAAAAAGCTATCTTGTGAAAATGGAGAGCAAAAGTGGGAGGAGCAATATTCATATCAGATAAATGGACTTTAAGTAAAGAACACTATAGGAGACAAAGAAGGTCACATTACATAACAATCAAGGTATCAATCCAAGAAGAAGCTATATGCACCCAATGTAGGAGCAGCTCAATACAAGAGGCAAATGCCAACAACTATTAGAGCAGAAATAGACACTAACCAATAGTATTGGGTGCTTTTAATACTTCACTCATAACATGAACAGATCATCCAGACAGAAAATAAAATAAGGAAAACTCAAGTTTTAGAAGATACATTAGACCAGTTTGAGATAATTGATATCTACAGGTCATCCCACCACAAAAGAACAGATTTCACCTTTTTCTCCTTTTTGTCTCCTTTTTCTCAAGTGCAAATGGGACATTATCTTAGGACAGATCACATCCAAGGTTAGATCACATCTAACCTTAATAAACTTCAAGAGATTGTAATATTTTCAAGCATATTTTCTGATCACAATGTTGTTAGATCAGATATCAACCACAGGAAAATGACAACAACAACAACTAGAGGAAACACAAATAATTTGGAAGGCTAAACCCCCAAAATTCAAATTTGAATTCAACAAAATTCAGAGTTTTTATGAAGCAAAAAACCAAAAACAAAAACCTCTACCAAAGTAGTCATAGGTGGAACATACCTCAACATAATGAAAGCCAAATGTGACAAAACCATTGTAAACATTATTGTCAATAATGAAAAGCTGAAAAAATTTCCTTTAAAATCAGCATTAAGACAATGTGCCCACACTCATCACTACTCGTTCTGGGAATTCTAGCCACAGTTTTCAAAGAAGAAAAAGATATGAAAAGAATCCTCATTTGAAAAGAAGAGGTATAACTGTGTATTTGCACATGATATTACCCTTCACACAGAAAACCCAAGAGATGCCACCAGAAAATTATTGGAGTTAATCAATGAATACAGTAAATGTGCAGGGTATAAAATTAATACACAGAAACCATTGTTGTCCTACACATTCACAATGAAAAACCAGAAAGAGAAATTAAGGAACAGTCCTGTTCACCATTGCAATGAAAGGAATCAAATGACTAGAAATAAGTTTGCATAAAGAGACAAAGGACTTCCCTGATGGCTCAATTGGTAAAGAAGCTGCCTGCAATGCAGGAGACTCCTGCTTGATTCCTGGGTCAGGAAGACCCCCTGAAGAAGTGATAGGCTACCCACTATAGTGTTCTTGGGCTTCCCTTGTGGCTCCAGCTGGTGACAAATCCTCCTTGCAATGTGTGAGACCTGCGTTTGATCACTGGGTTGGGAAGATCCTCTGGAGAAGGGAAAGCTACCCATTCCAGTATTCTGGTGTGGAGAATTTCAAATTCCATACACTGCATAGCCCATGGGATTGCAAAGAGTCAGATGTGACTGAGCGACTTTCACTTTCCCAGAAGGATAAAAGAAAGCACTGAGGAAAGATATCAAAGCATATATAGATGGAGAAAGATATCATGTACTTGGATTGGACTAACTGATAGAGTTAAAATGAATATACCAGCCAAAACAATCAATAGATTCAATACAATACCTCTCAAACTACAGAGAGTATTTTTCATAAACTAGAACAAATTATTTTACGATTTGTATGGAAACACATAAGACCTCGAAGAGCCAAAGCAGTTTTGAGAAAGAAGAATGGAACTAGAGGAGTCAAATTTTCTAACTTCAGACGACACTACAAAGATATCAAGAGAGTATGAAACTTGCACAAACATAGAAATATAGACCAATGGAAAAAAATATGAAGTCCAATGATCAATTCATGCACCCATTATCTTTGACGATGCAGGCAAAACTGCGCAACAGAAAAAGACATTTTCTTCAAAAAGTGTTACTGGGAAAACTGGACAGCTATGTGTAGAAAGCTAGAACGCTATCTAGCATCATGTTCAAAAATAAACTCAAAATGGATTATAGGTGTAAAGTAAGACCAGAAAATATACCACCCTCAGAGTAAAATATAGGTATAACCACCACAAAATAAGTCACAGCAAGATCCTCTATGGCCCATTGCCTAAAGGAAATAAAAATAAGTTTTAAAAAAGGAATCTAATTAAACTCCATAGCTTTTGTACAATGAAGGAAACTATAATTAAAGTGAATATGTAGCTTCTGAATTGGGAGGAAATAATAGCAACTCTGAGTGAACTCCAGGAGTTGGCGATGGACAGGGAGGCCTGGCGTGCTGCAATTCATGGCAGTCGCAAAGAGTCGGACACGACTGAAGCCACTGAACTGAACTGAACTGAATAGCAACTGAAAAACTAACAAAAAATTCGTCTCCATAGTGTGCAAGCTGCGCATGCATCTCAATACTCAGCTACAAATACTACTCAGTAAAACAAAGCACCAATCAAAACATAGGTAAAAGCCCTCTGCAAAGAAGATATACAGATTACTAAGAGACACAGAAATGTTGCTCAGCATCACTCATTATAAGAGAAATGCAAATCAAAACCACATTGAGGTATCATTTCACACTGATCAGATTGGCCATCATTAAAATGTCTACAATATAATTGCTGGAGAGGGTGTGGAGAAAAGGGAACCTTTTTCCACTGTTGATTGGAATGCAAACTGGTACAACCATTATGGAGTCTCCTTAGAAAGTTGGAAAGAGAAATATCGTATGACCCAGCGATCCCACTCTTGGGCATGAACTTCAAGGAAACTAGAATGGTAAGAAACACAGTACTCCAATGTTTATTGAAGCACTTGTTTGCAATACCTAGGATGTGAAAGTGACCAGGAGGTCCATCAGCAGATGAATGGTTAAGGAAGTTATGCTACATATACGTATGAAATATTACTCAGTTATAAGAAGTCATGCATTTGAGTCTGTTCTAATGAGTGGGAAGAGCACGAAACCTATTACACAGAATGAAGGAACTAAGAAAGAGAGAGACAAAACTGTATATTAACTCGCATATGTGGAATTTAGAAAGATGGGCTATACGCAGGCAAGGAGAAGAGACAAAGATCTCAAGAACAGACGTTTGACTCAGTGGGAGAAGGTGAAGGTGATGGGGCATATGATTATGATAGAAAAGCTGTAGCCAATTTTACAAATGGATGGTGAGGTAGTCGGGGCATATGTACCTATGCATCATGCAGAAAAAACAAAAACAAAGAATACCAATAAAAAAAAAAAAATATGAAAAAAAAAATAGAAGACCAGTGTGAGGTTTTATATCATGGGTGATATAGGATACCCATGTCACAACTCCTGAAATTGCAGTCTAATGCATGCATCAGCCACCAATGAGCCCTCATTCTAGCGCACATCATGCACATTCTGAGCTTGCAGCCTCCAGCTCTCATTTCACCCCTTCTGACATCACGATCCAGGATAGGCTGTGGTAACTGCTGAATTTGCACTTTAGGGGAGGCATCACAAACTTATTAAGCCCGCATTCTAGTGCAAACATGCTGCGTCTTGAACCTGAATTCTGGAGCAGGCATCTTGCCACTGATAATACTGTTTATCATCAGCTAGTGTTTCGCTGTCATGATATGTTTCCATTGCTTCTTCATCTCTGGTCATAACTGTGTCGTTTACCACCATCCAGTGTTTCTTTCAGTTCTGTAACCTGTTTCGAGTGCCTGTTCAATTCACTCCGGGACAAACATATCTAGTATTCAGTGCTGTGACAGGTTAAGTGTTTCTTCATCCTCCCCTAGTTAAACACAGCAGTAGTTTACCACCCTTAGTGTTTGATTTTGTGACATGCTTCTATCCACTCCAGGTCTAATACACTCAGTAGATTATCATCATCCACTGTTTTAACTGTGGAACATCCCGCAAGTCTTCTTCATGCACCCCATGTCAAACGTACCCAGTAGCTTATCACTATCCCATGTTTCAGTGCAGAGAGATGATTCAAGCGTTTCTTCATTTCCTCCAGGTAAAGCACACTCAGCAGTTTGTCACCAGTGTTTCACCTGTGACGTGATTCTTCTTAATTTATGTAGTTGGCTGTGTTGGGTCTTAGTCGTGTCACGTACGATAGTCCTTGAGACAAGCCAACTCTAACCATGGCATGCAGTCTCTGGAGTGTGAGAACTTCAGTATTTGCAGCTATGCAGGTTTAGTTTTTCTGTAGCATATGGGATGTTAGTTTCCCAATCAGGGATTGAACCTTCATCCCCTACGCTACAAGGTGGATGCTTACCCTCTGGACCACCAGGAAAGGTCCTGTGACATGCTATAAGTGCCTGCTTTTACACCTCATATCAAAAAGACACATTGTTTGATGGGAACATATCAGCATCCAGGGTTGCAAAGACTGGACACGCTTCAAGAACGTCTTCATCCACACTGGGCAAATACAAGCAGGTGTTTATCACAATGCAGTGCCATTCCATGTGCTTCTTCATTGATTACTCATTGAATGTATCCAATGGATGATCATCATCTACTGTTTCAGTGCAGTGACACCTCGAGTTATTCTTCATGCACCCTGCGTCAAACACATCCAGTTGTGTATCTCCATCCAGTGTTTCACTGCTGCGACATGCTTTCAGTGTGTCTTCATCCACCCCTGGTCAAACATACTAAGTAGCTTATTATCCACACTTCAGAGAGGAGGTTCAGCCACATCTTTCTCCACCCCAGGTAAAATAGCCTCACCAGCTTATCACTTGCTGCTTTTCACTGCTGTCACAACTTCAAGTGCATCTTTATCAAACACACCAGGAGTTTATCACCATCCCGCCCTTCCAAGCTGTGACACAAACTGCTGTATCATTCAGACTGGAAAAATACATCCAGTACTTTACTAAAGTCAGTGTTTCAGTGCTATGACATGATTCAAGTGCCTATTCATCCACTCTCTGGAAAAACACACTCTGTAGTTTATCACCATGCAGTGCTCAGTGCCTTGACGTAGGACATGCTCCGAATGCTTCTTTGTCCACCTGGTGTCAAATGCTCAATAGTTTTTCAACATCTATATTTCAGTACTGTGAATCGCTGCATCTGCTCCTTTGTCAATCCTGGCCCGTCACTCCTTGGGGTTTACCACCCTTCAGAGTTTCAGTGCTGTGATATGCTTCATGTGCTTCATCTTCTGCTGTAGAACATACTCATTAGTGTATCACCATCCAGTATTCAGTACAGGGATATGCTTCAAGTGCTTAACAGTCCACATCAGTTGGACATTCCCAGCATTTTATCATTAGCCAAGGTTTCAGGGCCGTAAGTGGTGGCATATAGTAGGCGCTTGTTTGATCCCCAGAGGTGAAACTCAGCAACTGTTTCATCACCATTTATTCTATCAGTGCTGTGACATACTACAGTCCTTCCTTAACTACTCTGGGTTAATACACACATCCGTTCTTTCAGTGCTGATTAATGCACAAGTGCTTCCTCAACGATCCCATTTCAAATACATACAGTAGTTTATCAACATCCAGTATTTAAGTGGTGTGACACACTTCAGCTGCTTCTTTATTTACGCATGATTGATGTTTCTCAGTCACACAGTCATGTCCACCTCTTTGAAACCCCATGAACTACAGCACACCAGGCTTCTCTGTCCTTCACTATCTCCTGGAATTTGCTCAAATTCGTGCCCATTGAGACAGCTATGCCAGCAGTCAACCGTCTTATTCTCTGTCACACCCATCCCCACCTGCTTCCAATCTTACTCAGCATTAGTCTTGTCTAATGATTTGGCTCTTTGCATCAGGTGGCCAAAGTATTGTAACTTCAGCATCAATCCTTCCAATGAGTAGTCAGTGTTGATTTCCTTTAGGACTGACTGCTTTGATCCCTTTGCAGTTCAAGGGACTCAAGAGTCTTCTCCAGCACTACAGCTCTAAAACATTGATTATTTGGCATTCCACCCTCTTTATAGTTCAGATCCCACATCCATGCACGGCTATTGGAAAAACCACACCTTGACTTTTGCCAGCAAAGGGATGTCTCTGGTTTCATCTGCTGCCTAGGTTTGTCATAGCTTTTCCTGCAAGAAACAAGAGTCTTTTAAATTCATGTTTGCAGTCACCATGCACAGTGATTTTGGAACTCATGACGATAAAAATCTTTCACAGTTTCCATTGTGTTCTGATTTATTTGCTATCAAGAGGTGGGACTGGATGACATGCTCTTAATTTATTGATTGTCGAGGTTTAAGTCAGCTTTGTAAATCTCCACTTTCATCTCAGCAAAGAGCTCTAATCCCTCATCTGCTTTCTGTTATGTGCATGTCTGAGTTTATTTATATTTCTCCCAGCAATTTTGATTCCAGTTTGCGCTTCATCCAGTCTGACATTTTGCGTGATATACTGTGCATGTAAGTTAAATAAGCGGCGTGACAACAAGACAGCCTTGACATACTCCATTACCAATTCTGAACAACTCCATTGTTCCTGTCTGATTCTGTTACCTCGTGACCTGCATACAGGTTCTCAGGAGCCTGGTAAAGTGGTCCAGTATACCCATCTCTTTAAGAATTTTCCACAGTTTCTGTGACGCCCACAGTCAAAGGCTTTAGCATAGTGAATGAAGCAGAAGTAGATCATTTTCTGGAATTCCCTGCTTTTTCTATGATCCAATGAACGTTGGCAATTTGATCTCTGGTTCCTCTGCCTTTCGTAATCCAATTTGTACATTTGAAAGTTCTCAGTTCACATATTGTTGAAACCTAGATGGAGGCATTTTGAGCATTACCTTGCCAGCATATGAAATGAGAAAAACTGTGTAGTAGTTTGAGCATGCCTTCACAATGCCCCTTTTTGGGATCAGAGTGAATCTGACCTTTTCCTGTCCTGTGGTCATTGATGAGTTTTCCAAATTTCCTGGCATATTGAGTGCAGCATTTTAACAGCATTATCTTTTACAATTTGTAATAGCTGAGCTTCAAGTCTATCATCTCGACTAGCATTGTTTGTGATAATTGTTCCTAAGATCCACTTGACTTCACACCCTAGGTTGTCTCCTCTATGTGATGTGATCACACCATTATGGTTATATAGGTGATTAAGCAGAGAAGGCGATGGCACCCCACTCCAATATTCTTGCCTGGAAAATCCCATGGGCAGAGGAGCCTGGTAGTGTACTGTCCATGGGGTCACGAAGAGCTGGACACAAGAGAAGCGACATAGCAGCAGCAGCAGCAGCAGCAGCAGCAGCAGCAGCAGCAGCAGCAGCAGCAGGTGATTAAGACCTTTCTCTGGTACAGCTCTTCTCTTATGCTCTTGCCAGCACTTCATCACATTTTCTCCTTCTGCTAGGTTCATACCACTTCTGTCCTTGATTGTGCCCATGTTTGCACGAAATATTCCCTGGGAGTCTCTCAGTTTCTTGGCAAGCCATAATATTGGAGCTTCTGCCTCAGCATCAGCCCCTCCAGTGAATTTTCAGGATTGATCTCCTTTAGAGTTGACTGGATTGATTTCCTTGCAGCCCCACGGACTTACAAGAGTCTTCTCCAAGACTGTGGTTCAAAAGCATCAATTCCTTAATGTTCAGCCTCCTCTATGGTCTAACTTACATTGTCACATGACTGCTTAAAAAAACATAAATATAGCTCTGACTATATGGAGGCTTCTTGGCAAAGGAATGTCTCTGCTCTTTAACATGCAGTCTAGGTTTGTCACTGCTTTTCTTCCAAGAAACAAGTGTCATTTAATTTCATAGCTGCAGTCATCACCTGCCATGATTTTGGAGTCCAAGAAAACAGAAGTCTGTCACTGTTACCATTGTTTTCCCATCTATTTGCCCTGAACTAATAGGACCAGATGCCATGATCTTAGTTTTTTGCATGTTGCGTCTTAAGCCAGCTTTTTCACTCTCCTCTTTCACCTGCATCAAGAGGCTCTTTAGTTATTCTTTGCTTGATGCTATATCGGTGGTGTCATCTGCATATCTGAAGTTATTGATATTTTTATTTTTTCTCTTAATTTCAGCTTGTGTTTCCTCCAGCCCAGCATTTTCCAAGATGTGCTCTGCATAGAAGTTAAATCAACAGGGTGACAAATGTAGTAGTTTTTTTTTTTTTTTTCTTTTCCCCAATTTCAAACCACCTGTTCTTCTTTATCTGGTTCTCACTGGTTGTTTCTTGACCTGGATACAGGTCTCTCAGGAGGCATGTAGGTAGTCTGGTATTTCCATGTCTTTAAGAATTTCCTGCACTTTGTTGTGATCCACACAGTGGATTTTTATCATAGTCAAGAAAGCAGAAATAGTTTTTTTTTTTTTTAATAATATTCTTGCTTTTTCCATGTTCCAATGGATGTTGCCTATCTGACCTCTGGTTTCTGTCTTTTCTAAATCCAGTTTGAACATTTGCAACTTCTAGGTTAATGTGCTGTTAAAGTCTTGCCAGGAGAATTGTGAGCATGCCTTTGTTCGATTCACTTCAGCTGCTCAGTTGTGTATGACTGTTTGTGAGCCCATGGACTACAGCAAATCAGGCCTTCCTGTCCATCACCGACTCCCGCAGTTTACTGAAATTCATGTCCTTTGAGTCGGTGATACCATCTAACTGTCTCATCCTCTGTCCTCCCCTTCTCCTCCCGCTTTCAATCTTCCCAAACATCAGGGTCTTTTCAAATGAGTCAGCTCTTCACATCAGTTGGCCAAAGTATTGGAGTTTCAGCTTTAACCTCAGTCCTTCTAATGAATATTCATGATTGAATCTCCTTTAGGATGGACTGGTTGGATCTCCTTGCAGTTCAAGGGACTCTCAAGAATCTCCTCCAACAACACAGTTCAAAAGCATCAATTCTTTGGTGCTCAGCTTTCTTTATAATTCAACTGTCACATCCATACACGCCTACTGGAAAAATCATAATCTTAACTAGGTGGAGCTTCGTTGGCACATTCACATCTCTGCTTTTTAATATGCTGTCTCAGTTCAATTCAGTTCAGCTGTGTCCGACTCTTTGCGACCCCATGAATCGCCACAAGCCAAGCCTCCCTGTCCATCACCAACTCTCTTAGTTCACTCAGACTCACATCCATCGAGTCAGTGATGTCATCCAGCCATCTCAGTTGTTCATAAATTGTCTTCAGAGGAGTTAGTGTGTAAAATAATGGCAGTTGTGTGATATTTGGAACATCATGTGGCATTGCCCTTCTTTGGATTTCAAATGAAAAACTGACCTTTTCCAGTCCTGCAGCCACTGCTGACTTTTCCAAGTTTTCTGGCATACTGAGTGCAGCACTTCAACAATAGCATCTTTTAAAATTTGAAATAGCTCAGCTGCTGTTCCATCACCTCCATTATCTTTGTTGGTAGTGATGCTTTCTAAGAGCCACTTGATTTCACACTCCAAGATGTCTAGCTGTAGGAGAGTGATCACCCCATCATGGTTATCTAGGTCATTGGGAACTCTTGGGATAGTTCTTCTATGTAATCATGCCGCCACTCCTTAATATCTTCCAATTCTTTTAGGTTCAGACATTTTTGGTCCTTTATTGTACACATATGTGCATGAAATACTCCTTTGATACCTCTTATTTTCCTGAAGAGATCTCGAGTCTTTCCCAGTCTCTCATGCCCACTCAGTAGTTTAGCAACATTTATTGTTTCATGGATGTGACGTGCTTCCAGTGCTTCTTATTCCACTTGAATTCCTACACTCCCAGTAGTGTATCAGAATCCCTTGTTTCACCACAGGGACCTGCTTTACCTGCTTCTTCTCAACCCCAGATCAAAGACATTCAGTACTTTATCACCATAGAGTATTCAGTGCATTAACATGCGACACTTTCCAGTGTTTCCTTGTCGCCTGGGACTAATCACCCAGTGGTATAAGTGCCATACTCTATTTTCGTGCTGTTACACAAGTCAAGTGCTTCATTTTCTGAAGCGAAAACACACTCATCATCCAGTGTCTTAGTGCAGAAACGTGCTTGAGGAGCTTCTTCATCCACCCAGTCAAACACTCCCAGGGGTTTTTCACCATCCCAGTCGTTCAAGTTCTGTGACATGCTTCAAGTGCTTCTTTGTGTACACTGGGTCAAAGACACCCAGTAGTTTGTCATTATCCAGTGTTTCAGTTATGCAACATGCTTCTGGGTTTCTTCATTCCCTCAGGTCATCACACCAAGTGGTTTTGTCACTATCCAGTGTTTCATAGTTACAGCATGCTTCCAGAGCTTCTTTTTCTGCCTGGGTCAAACATACCAAGTAGCTTGTCCCCGTCCACGTTTGAGTTCTGTGAAACGGATCCTGTGCTTCTTGTCCACCCTAAATGAAGCACACTCAACCGTTTGTCACCATCCAGTGTTTCATGTTGGTGACAAGGTTCAGATACTTCCCCATGCACTCTGGGTCATACACACCCTGTTGTTTATCACCTGTTTCAGTTTTTTGACATGCTTCAAGTGCTTCTTGCCTCTCCTGGATCAAACACACCAGCTAGTTTAGCAACATCCAATGTTTCAGTACTGTAACATATTTCAAGAATTTTGCCACACACCACCGTCCAGAAGTACCCAACAGTTTATCAGCATTCCATGCCTCAGTTCGAGGACTTGCCTCAAGTGCTTCTTCACAACCCGAGACAAAACACACCCAGTAGATTGTCACCATCCATTGTTTCAGTCCTGCAGCAGGCTTCATGTGCTTCTTCATCCTCTCTAGGTGAAGCACATGCAGTAGCTTATGACCATTTAGTGTTTCCATTTTATGGCAGATTCCAGGACTTTTCCATCCTCACCAGGCCAAACACACTCAAACATTTACACCATCCAATGCTTTACTCTGTGACATTCCTCCAGTCTTCCTCATTATCCCAAGTCAAAGACATCCATAACATTCACCACCTACTGTTCCAATGCCAAGATCCACTTCAATGGTGTGCTCATTCTCCCCATTTAACGACATTCACCAGGCTATCACCATACAGTGCTGAAGTTCAGTGACATGCTCCCAGTGCTTCTCCATCCATTCAATGTCAAGCCCAGCTGGCAGTTATTGACCATTAAACGTTTCATTGTGTGACATGCTTCAGTCAAATGTGCCCAAGATTATTTAAAAAAAAAAAAGAAAGAAAGAAAGAAAAAGAAAGAAAAAAATCACTCTTTAAGGGGTGATCAGTTCAGCTCAGTCACTCATTCATGTCCAACTCTTTGTTATCCCATGAACCGCAGCAAGCCAGGCCTCCCTGTCCATCGGCAAGTCCCAAACCCATGTCCATTGAGTCGGTGATACCATCCATCCATCTCATCCTCTGACGTCCCCTTCTCCTCCTGCCCTCAATCGTTTCCAGCAACAAGATGCTTCCAAATGAGCCAGCTCTTCACATCAGGTGGCCAAAGTATTGGAGTTTCAGCTTCAACATCAGTCCTTCCAATGAACACTAAGGACTGATTTCCTTTAGGATGGACTGGTTGGATCTCCTAGCAGTCCAAGGGAATCTCAAGAGTCTTCTTAAACACCCAGTTCAAAAGCATCAATTCTTCAGTGCTCAGCCTGTCTTTATATTCCAAAACTTACATCCATAGATGACTACTGGAAAAACCATAGCCTTGACTAGATGGACCTTTCTTGACAAAGTAAAGCCTCTGTTTTTTAATATGAATATAATAATCAATAATAATCAATTATCAACAATAATCAATAAGAATAATTAATCATCTAGGTTGCTCATAAGTTTCCTTCCAAGGACTGAGCGTCTTTTAACTTCATGGCTGCAGTCACCATCTGCAGCGATTTTGGAGCCCAGAAATATAAAGTCATCTTCTGTTTCCACTGTTTCTCCACCTATTTGCCATGAAGTGGTGGCATCAGATGCCGTGATCTTAGTTTTTTGAATGTTGAGCATTAAGCCAACTTATTCACTCTCTCATTTCACTTTTATCAAGAGGCTCTTTAGTTCTTCAATTTCTGCCATAAGGCTGGTGTCATCTGCATATTTGAGATTATTGGTATTTCTCCGTCAATCTAGTTTCCACCTTGAGATTCCTCCAGCCCAGCATTTCTCGTTATGTAGTCTGTGTAGAAGTTAAATAAGCAAGGTGGCAGTTATACAGCCTTGAGGTACTCCTTTTCCTTTCTGGAACCAGTCTGTTGTTCTATTTCCAGTTCTAATTGTTGCTTCCTGACCTGCATACAAGTTTATCAAGAGGCAAGTCAGGTTGTCTGGTATTCCCATCTCTTTCAGAATTTCCCAAAGTTTATTGTGATCCACACAGTCAAAGTCTCAATAAAACAGAAGTAGATCTTCTTTTGGAACTGCTCCTGGTTTTTCAATGATCCAGCAGATGTTGGCAATTTGATCTTGGTTGCTCTGCCTTTTGGAAAACCAACTCGAATATCTGGAAGTTCCTGGTTGATGTATTGCTGAAGCATGGCTTCGGATAATTTTGACCATTAATTTAGTAGCATAGGAGATGAGTGCAACTGTGTAGTAGTTGGAGAATTCTTTGGCATTGCCTTTCTTTGGGATTGGAGTGAAAACTGCCCTTTTCCAGTCCTGTGGCCAGTGCTGAATTTTCCACATTTGGTGCCATGTTGAGTGCAGCCCTTTCATAGCATTGTCTTTCGGGATTTGAACTAGCTCAACTGGAATTCTATCCCCTTCCACTAGCTTTCTTTGTAGTCATGCTTCCTAAGACCCACTTGAGTTTACATTCCAGGATGTCTGGCTCTAGGTGAATGATCACATCATCGTGATTATCTGGGTCATGAATATCTTTTATGTACAGTTCTTCTGTGTATTTTGGCTACCTCTTCTAATATCTTCTGCTTCTGTTAGGCCCGTGCAACGTCTGTCCTTTATTGAGCCCATCTTTGCAAGAAATGTTTGCTTGGTATCTCTAAGTTTGTGAGGAGATCTCTAGTCTTTCCCATTCTATTGTTTCCTATATTTCTTTAGTTCAATGTGTGTGGCACAATTCAAATGCTCTCTTCCCACTCTGATCAGTCCTAGTCAATAACTGGTACCAACCAGTGTCCAGTGCTGTGACATATGACCAATTTCAATTCTTCCTTAATGAAGTCAGTAAAAAAAAAAAAAAAATCCCGGAGTTGATCAATACACAGTGTTCCATGGCTGTCACTGGATTCGAGTACTTCCTCACCCACTCCAGGTTAACATAGTCATTTATCACCATCCATTGTTTCAGTACACTGACAGTCTTCAAATGCTTCTACAGTAATCCTGGTGTAAAATTTCTAGTACTTAGAAACAGCCAGTGTTTTAGTTTGGAGCATGACCCAATGGCTTCTTCATGCTCACCCATAAACCAAACTCCGTAGTTTGTCGCCATCCAGTGTATACATGAAGTGACTATGCTTAAAGAGCTTCATCATCCACCTTAGATCTAGACAGTCAGTCTTTCAGCTCCATACAAGCGTTTCAGCGCTGTGACATGATTTGAAATTTCGTCTGTGCACACTGAGGCATACACAGCCAGCAGTGCACCATGCTCCAGTGTTTCAGGACTTTGATAAGATTAAATATGTTCTTGGTCCCACTAACGTCAATACACTCACCATTTATAACCATCTTGTTTCACTGCTGTGACATAATGTCAACTGCTTCTTCATCCACTCATGTGTCAAACAAACTCAGTAGTTTTTCCCCGTCTAGTGCTAGCGTTCAGTACTATGAAATGATTCTGAAGCCTCTGTGTCCATTCCAGCTCAAACATAGTCCGTATTCTCAATCAGTGCTTCAGTGATGTCACATGCTTCAAGTGCTTTCTTCATTCACTCCATATCAAGTACATGCAGTCATTTATAAACATGCAGTGTTTCAGTTGTGTGACTTGCTTCAAATGTTTCTCGAATCCACTTGAGCTGAAACATACCCAGTAGCTTATGACCGTTGGTGTTTCCGTGCTGTGACATGTTTCAAGTGCTTCTTCTTCTACACCGTGTTGAATCGCATGCAATAGTTTATCACCATCAGTTGTTTCAGTTCTGTTACATTCTTCAAGTCTTGTTTCATATACTCTGGTTCAAATACACCTAGAAGTTGTTCACCACCAACTGTTGAGTTCTGTGATATGTTTCAATTGTTTCTGTAGATACCAGTTCATACACACTCGTACATTTATCACCATCCAGTGTTTTAGGGCTGTCATATGGTTAAACGAGTCCCCTTCCTACCCCAGGTCAAATACACCCAGTGTTCATCCACATCCAGTCTTTCAGCTATGTGATACAATTCAAGTGCTTTATCATCCATTCTCGGAAGACACAGCCAATAATTTATCGAATTCCAGTGCTTCAGTGCTGTGAATTTTTAAAGTGTTTCTGCATCCAAATAGCTCAGGCAAAGATTAAGAGATTGTAACTATCACTGGTTCAGTTTTATGACATGGCTTCAGGCATCTCCATCTACATTAGATGGAACGCACTCAGTAATTACCACCATCCTGCAAATCATAGGTAAACCATTCTTGGAATGCTTCTTTGTCTACTGTGGCTCAAACACACCAAGTACTTTTTCACCATTCAGTGTTTCAGTGCTGTGACAACTTCCACTGCTCCTTTGGGTACTACACGTCATCACACCAAGTGTCTTGTAACTACTAGCTTGCACTCTAGAGAACATATCTCTCTTCTGCTGAGACTGAGATGTAGAGCATGCATCTCACCACTATTAAGACCCATTCTAAGCACACATGCCCCTTCTGCAGTGGCTAAACTCTGGAGGAAATGTGACAACACTATTGATCCTGTATTCTAGAGCACACATCTTACCATTGCTGAACCAGTGTTCTACAGCAGGCTTAGCACAGCTACTGAGCTTGCATTCTGAAAGTAGTCATCCTACCTCTACTGAGTCGACATTATATGGCATACATGTCCACCTTCTGAGTTTATACTATGGGATACATATTATGCCACTACTGAGCAAGCTCTAGTGCACACATGACCACGTACTGATCCCACATCAAAGGTAATGCTGAAATTATTCAAAGTACTGCACTATTGTGCTCATTTCACATACTAAGCAAGATAATGCTCAAAATTCTTTGTGCTAGGCTTCAACGTATTTGAACCAAGAACTTCCAAATATATACGGTGGATTTAGAAAAGGCAGAGGAATGAGGGCTTATACTGCCCACATTCGTTGCCTACTAGAGAAAGTAAGAAATCAAGAGATACCTGGAATAACAGGCAAGGTGGACCTTGGAGTACCTATGAAGTATGGCAAAGGCTAACAGAATTCCCTAAGAGAACTCACCATTGATAGGAAAACACCCTCTTCCAACAACACAAGAGATGACTCTTGAGATGGTCAATGCTGAAATCAGACTGATTATGTTCTTTGCAGCCGAAGATGGAGAAGCTCTATGCAGTCAGAAAAAACAAGACTGAGCAGTGACATGGCTCAGATGCAGGCAATGCCTTAAAGAAAACTTCAGCCTTAAATTGAAGAAAGTATGGAAAACCACTAGACCATTTGGGCTGACCAAAATCAATCCCTTATGATTACACAGTGGATGTGACAAATAGATTTGCAGGGATTAGATCTCATAGACAGACTGCTTGGAGAACTATGGACCAAGGGTCATGACATTCTGCATGAGACAATGAAGAAAACCATACCCAAGAAAAATAAATGCAAAAAGGCAAAAGGTTTGTCTGAGGAGGCCTTACAAATCACTTAGAAAAGAAGAGAAGCTAAAGGCATAGGAGAAAAAGAAAGATAATCCATTTGAATGCAGTTTTCTTAAGAATAGCAAGGAGAGATACGAAAAGCCTTCCTCAGGGATCAATGCAAAGAAACAGAGAAAAACAATTAGATGGCAAAGAACAGAGATCACCTCAAGAATGTTACAGATACCAAGGGAACACTTTCATGCAAAGATGGGCACAATAAAGGAGAGAAAATATATGGACCTAACAGAAGCAGATATATTAAGAAGTGGTGGCAAGAACACACAGAAGAGCTGAAGTTAGAAGAAGAAGAAGGAGAAGAAGAAGGAGAAGAAGAAGAAGAAGAAGAAGAAGAAGAAGAAGAAAGAAGAAGAAAAGAAGAAAAGAAAAAAAAAAAAAGAAGAAGAAAGAAGAAGAAAGAAAAGAAGAAGAAGAAAGAAAAAGAAGATCTTAATGACCCACATAACTGTGAAGGTGTCTTTACGCAACCCAGAACCAGGACATCCTGGAATGTGAAATCAAGGAGCCCTTAGTACAGAACTATGAACAAAGTTACTAGAGGTAATGTGTTTCCAGCTGTGGAATTTCAAGTCCTACCAGATTATGACATTAAAATCCTGCACTCAATATGCCAGCAACATTTGAAAGCTCAGGCACTGGCCACAGAACTTGGAAAGGTTAGTTTAAACTCCAATCCTCAAGAAAAGCTATGCCAAAGATTGTTTAAACTAACACACAATTGCACACATCTCACATGTAAGCAAAAGTCATGTTCAAAGTTCTCTCAAGCTAGGCTTCAGCAGTACATGAACCGAGAACTACCAGATGTTAAAGCTGGATTTAGAAAAAGTCAGAGAAACCAGAGATCAAATTGTCCAGCATCCATGGGATCAGAGAAAAAGCAAGGGAGTTCAAGAAAAACATCTACATCTGATTTGGACTATGCCAAAGGTTTTGACTGTGTGGATGACAACAAGCTATGGAAAATTCCCGGAAAAGATGCAAATACCAGACCCCTTTAGCTGCCTGCTGAGAAATCTGTAGGCATGTCAAGAAGCAACACTTAGAACTGGACATAGGACAATGCACTAGTTTCAAATTGGGAAAGGAGTACATCAAGGCTGTATGTTGTCATGTGGCTTATTTAACTTATATTCAGCACATCATGTGAAATGCCAGGCTGGATGAAGCCCAAACTAGAATCAAGATTGCTTGGAGAAATATCAATAACCGCAGATTTGCAGTTGACACCACATATATGACAGAAAGTGGGGAATAATTAAAGAGCATATTGATGGAAGGAAAGAAAGAAGTGAGTGAAAAACCTTGCTTAAAACTCAATGTTGAAAAAATGAAGATCATAGCATCTGGCCCCGTGACTTCACATCAAATAGGGAAATCATGGGGAAAAATGGAAACAGTGATAGACTTTATTTTCTCGGGCTCCAAAATCACTGCAGATGGTGATTGCAGCCATGGAATTAAAAGGCGCTAGATCCTATGAAGAAAAGCTGTAACCATCTAAAGAGTATATTCAAAAGCAGAGGCATTACTTTGCAATGAATGGTCTATCAGATCATACCTATACAGTTTCCATTACTCATGTATGGATGGGAGAGGTGGACTATACAGGAAGTTGTACATGGAATAATTGATGATTTTGAACTGTGATGTTGGAGAAGACTCTTGCAAGTCCCTTGGACTGAAAGGAGATCAAAGCAGTCAATCCTGATGGAAATCATCCCTGAATATTCATTGGAAGTACTTTTGCTGAAGCTGAAACTCTGATACTTTCGCCACCCGATGCAAAGAACTAACTATAGGAAAAGACCCTGATGCTGGGAAAGCTTGAGTGCAGAAGGAGAAGGGCCTAGCAGACGATGAGATGGTCGGATGGTACAACTAATTTGATGCACATGAGTTTGAGCAAACTCTGGGAGATAGTGATGGACAGTGAGGCGTGGTGTGCTGCATAATAAGGAACATAACATTCCTTATTATGTTGCAGAGAGTTACTATGCCTGGGCAACTGAACAACAGCAGAATAAAACATTTCAGTAAGAAGTGAAGACGCAACTTTCAGGAAGATGCTCAGAGACAAATCAAGAAAAAATATCAATCCACTTCTCATACAGCCATTTTTACTGTTATTGAAACAAGCTTTTTCCATATTTAAATATGGCTTTCCTGAAGTATGTGAATTCTAAAGTGTTTTTTCACCTCAGAGAGGTGTGTTGATGAAGTCACGATGCACAGAGACATGTCAGTTCTCACAGATTCCCTTAATAAAATCATGATGTACTTAAGGAGCTGGGGGTATTTTTTCCATGGGAATAAATATTTTCATGAGGAACTCTATAATAGTTTAGAAAATGTCATTACTATAATCAAATTTGTTTGGAATATTTGTAGTCTTTCCTTTGGTATCAGAAGATACTGCAGCCCTAACAATAAGGCGGGGTTTTCCAACCAAAACCCTGAAACGGAACAGCTCACCACACTCTAAAAGCACATTAGAAAAGTGTTAATTTGCTATTCAAATCAGTGAGCATTATACCCAAATTAAAGAATGGCTAAAACAGCTTGAAGAACATCACTAGAGCCTGCTAAAAGAAATCAATATGGGATTAATGGTATGAAAGGTTAGAGTAGATGAAACTTGAATTATATTAATGGAAAATATATTAAAACTTTCCTAGCATGTGGGCAGAATGAGAAGTCTCCTCAGAAACTAAAACAAACAAAACAAATCTACACATTATTTTAGAAAATCCAAATGGCTTCAGAATGAAATATAAAGGTGCAGAAGAGATAGCTAACAGCTTAAGCAGATATATGTATCCTCAAATTATTTGACCAACATGATGTTTCATAGTCTTTTAGGCATTCACACCACAGATTTGAACTCTGATGGTTGGGATACCCTTACCTCTCATCCTGCTGAACTATTGCCTAGAATATTTTTATAAATTTCTTCTAATCAGTATCATTCTATCACGTTTTGAAAAATAAGTATTTTTGAACTTTCAACATGCCAAGTACATTTGCTTGTTACTACATATATATAATGACACTTCTATGTTAAACTCACCGGTTTTTTTTTTTTTTTAAGGTCTTATTTATTTATTTTTCCATTTAATTTTTTTTATTTTTACTTTATTTTACTTTACAATACTGTATTGGTTTTGCCATACATTGACATGAATTTTTTTTTTTATTTTAAAAATTGCATTTATTTTGGTGGGGCCAGGTAGTCATGGATGTTCAAGGGCTTTCTCTAGCTGAGGCAGGTGTTATGGTGCACTCCACTATGCTGCATAGCCTTCCCATTGTGATGTTTCTTTTGTTGGAGAACACTGGCTCTAGTTTTGGCACATGAGCTCCTGAGTTGTGGCCCATGAGCTTAGTTACACTTCAGCATGTGGGATCTTCCCAGACATGGATTGTTGGGAAGCTGACTATTAATCGATGGATTACTAGGGTAGTTCTGAACAAACACAGATGATGTAGGCTGGAAGTTTGATACCGTACATATGAAAGCCAAGAAGTACTTCTTATGTAGATACTGTGTTGCTTTGGGGTATTCTCCTGGTGGCTCACTGGTAAGGAGTCCACTTCCCAATGTAAATGACCCAGGGTTGAGAAATCCCTAAGTTGGGAAGACAGATCTTCCAGAAGAGAGAATGAAAACCAGCCTCAGTATTCTTGCCTGGGAAATCCCACGGGCAGAGGAGCCTGGTGGTCTATGGTCCACGTTGATGAAAAAGAGACGGAAATGACTTAGCAACTAATCACGACCACCACCACCATGTTGTTTTGGCAGATAAAATTTGTTTAAATTACCTTGGCCTGGAATGTCTGAAAAGTAGTCAGTGCTTTTTTGATTTTTAAAATTATGCGTAAGTAAAAGGCATTTTTATTTTATTGTGTGTAAAAATCCTTTACTATATTGACTGTAAATTTTCATAATGTATTGCCAGAGAATTTAGCCAGTCATTATATACATTTATTTAGTTCTCTTTTGAAGCCATGTCTTACAACAGCAAGTGATTTCAATTATGTTCTTGCTTTGGTATCCGTCTTGAATTAGGTTTTATTTATTTATTTATTTATTTTTTGAAAGCAGCATTTCAGTAGGTTTCAATCATTTATTTAATCATTTCATATTTTCTACTAAAACAGCTAGCCTCTAAAAGGAAATGACACTCCATTTCTCCTCTGATCTTATAGGGAAAAGAGTGTAGTAAAGTTCATTGCTTTATTGGTTTTTTTTTTTTTTTTTTTTCAGGGTAAAATGCTCTTTCTTTAAGGAACACTTCCAAATTTCAAGGTTTTCAAGGCTTTTCAAAAAAATATATTTTCGGTTTC
>NW_017189745.1:0-33104 GCF_001704415.2 Capra hircus | reverse complement strand
CTGGAAATATTTAATTGCTGGTTCTTATCTCTCCAGTGCTTTCTTGCCTTCTAAGGCAGTTGAGGAAGAAGTGTCATGTAGATGTAGCAGTGCCAAAAGATTGAAGCAGTGAGGATTGCTAACTGTGAAGAATGACTACCCTGGAGAGTCACACATACCTGCAAGAGACTTGGAGGAAGAAAAAAAAAAAAAAAAAGAACATTGGTCTTGAAAAAGTGTGTTGAGCAGATTTCTAAACTGACTCTCAATAATCCTGCTCCCTAGTGTACATGTCCTGTCTAATTCTGTCCCTGGAGTGTGATAGGATCTATAACTATCACGAAATAGTTGCTACTTTGATCAGTTGCCTTATACAGCAGTGGTGATGAGATAGACACATATATTACATTACAAAGACACCCCTATAGCAGATCAGAGTGAAATTTTCCTGCTGACATTGAAGAAGTAAAATACTATGTTGTTAAAGTGCCACATGCTAGGACCTGAAGGTAACCTCTAAGAGCTTAGAGTCACTATCTGGCAGCCAGCAAGAAATCTGAGACCTCAGTTTATCAACTGCTAGGAACTGAATTCTGCCAATGATTTGAATGAGTCTGGAGGATGATTTCAAGTCTCAGATGAGATCAGAGACCCAGCTGACACTTTGATTTCAACCTGGTGAGACCCTGGTGAAAGCAGCTACATTATACCAGAACTTCTGATCCATTGAAATAGTGAGACAATAAATTAGAATTAAGTCTCCAAGTTTGGGGTAATTTGTTATGGAAGGATAGAAAAGTAATACATAAGCCATTTAGATTTTGATGCTGCCTACTTCTTTTGCATCACTTAGCTTATCTTGCCTGATATAACGTACCAAGCAGATATTTTAAAGACTCTGCTTTTAAGAAGAACATGAAAGAAGAGCCTTTTTTTATTGGCTAGGCATGCATTTGTAAATAAGGGTAGTCTGCAGAATTTTAAAGAGTAGTATTTAAGAATTTCCATTCTACTTATTCACTTTGCATTTCACTGCATCATGACAATAGAACAATCATAAAAATAATCTAAATGGAATATTCTAAGTGGAATGATTTTCATCAGTAAAGCAAATGAGCATTCTTGAAATACTATGGTATATTGCATACTTTTGTATTTACATATAGAACCAAACGTCATCATTATGTTTTCTCTTTAAGCTAGCATGACTAGTACTATTATATTTTGACTCTTAGAGGACTTGACCATAATTTTATGCAAAAGGAATTCTATAATAAAACTCTTCCTAACAGGTAGACACATAATCTTGCATTCAGTGACTCCGAAGTATCAAGCGCTGAATGGAAATGTTATTGAGATGAAAAATGTACTGACTTTATAATCTCTACAAAGAAAGTACACTAGAACACCATTAGGGCATGGCTTAATTATTATAAAAATTCAAATAAATTAGAGTAATAACTGCTCAAAATAATTGAAAAACCATCACAGCACTATATATAAAGTAAAACCTGCTTTATAAAGTACTATTCTACCTCATGACTGGGTTTTACATATGAAAGAATGGTCAACTGCATTCACAGTAAGATTAATAGGCTCCCCAAAGTCTTCCTGCTCCAATGATGTACCTCACCCACCTGCACCCAGATGCCTGAATCTACTATTGAGAAAAATTTACTCAGCACCGTATTCGTTGTCTTTTGCTAAAGGGCAAATATCTTAGGGAGGGATATCAGTTTAATTCTTATAATACACTGATATTTTTAGTACAAGTCATTTATCATGTCCTTTCTAGGAATGCTTTAAAAGGAAATAAAAATTCATGATTCCTATAAGACCCCCCAAATAAAAGAAAATGTCATGTCAATGTCATGTGTCCTATGTTTGGCACAACTCCATCATGCTTCAAAATGTACTTTCTAAGCTTAGGTTAGCAATGAAACAATGAGATGAGTCCTGGAAATATGTTTCAGGATTGTACAAAGCAAGAGTAGTCAACTGGTATCCCTGGATGAATTTTCAGAGTCAGTGAATCTTCTGAGATTGTATGCAAATTTTTTCAGGTCTGTGCATTTTGGGGGAAGAAAATCTACAGCATTGAACAGATTCTTAAATAGGTTCATGACCCCAGAGATGATAAGAACCACTGGCATATAGAATTAAAATGTTTCTTATATAAGTAGCTAAAGGTTGCAACATCAAAAAGTATCCCACAGTCTATGTGTGACACTACCCACATCACAGAGACCCCACTGCTTATCTGTCACAGCCAGTACCTTAACCTATTATTGCATACTGTTTTCTACTTACCATATTAATTGAAAACAAAGGCAAAGAGAAAAGGTAACTGAGAAAGAACTTCTTTTCCATTTTACAAAGACTCTTAAACTGCAAAATAAATTTTTCTATAATAAGGTCAATGACATGGATAAGTGCTGTCTCTCATGAGGTGAATATTTGAAAATCACCAAAAGAGAAAAGGGGAAATAGTTACAAATCAGTTACCTAAGGAAGAAAAAATAAAAAGCTTGCTGAAAATTTGATTTTTGAAAGTAATTTACATAAAATAGTCTTGATATGAAACCATGGCAGATTTCACCAAGAACTAATAAATGTCAGTTGAATCTTTTTAATCATGTTTTTAATATACCAAGAGAGCTTACTAAATGAAGGAAAATAAAAATACTTTTAATTAAAATAAATGCATGTGGGAAAATAATTCAAAACATAGTGAGGGGTTGAAAATATGCACTTGGATTAGCTCATTTGCATGTAAAAGAAAATTCAAAATAACAGTCACTGAAACTAGATAGAATTTCTATCTTTCTCTTGTAAACCAAATCTGGAGGTTAGTATTTCAAGGATGGTTAGGCTGCCTCTACATTTTCAAGGGGGCTTTCCTGGTGGCTAAGACAGTAAAAAAAAAAAAAAAAAATCTGTCTGCAATGCAGAAAACTGGGATTCAATCCCCTGGGTTGGGAAGATCCCCTGGAGAATCCCATGGACAGAAGAGCCTGGTAGGCTACAGCCCATGGGGTCACGAAGAGTCAGACACAACTGAGCAACCAACACTTTCACATCTTCAAGAACCTAGGTCCTTTCTATACAGTTTTTTTTTTTCACATGCATAACTTTCATTATGCCTTGTCTAGTGCTCTGGACAGCACATTTGTATTCTATCACAGAGGGAGGAGGAAATGCTCAAAAAAAAGTATGTACCTCTATGACCCATTTAAAGACTTTTCTGAAAATTCACATCACAGGTTAATTTATGTACTAAGTTCATATGTGGAAGCCCTAACCCCAGCATCCAGAATGTGACCTTGTTTGGAAACAGGGTATTTGCAGATATGTTAGTTAAGAGGAGGTCCTTAAGGTAGCCCTGATTTAAAATGACTAGTGTTCTTATAAGAAGGGGACATTTGGACAAGAAACATGCATGTGCAAAGGGAGAATGTGGTCCACTATAAGCCAAGGAGAGAGGTTTGGAACAGATACTTCTGTCACTTTCCTCAAAAGGAACAAACCCTGTTGATGCTTTGACTTTGGGCTTCTAGGCTCCAGAACTGTGAGACAGAAAATTTCTATACTTTGAGTTACTCAGTTAGTGATACTTTGTAATGGCAGCCATAACGACAAACTAGGACATTACACAAAACCCTGCTTACATAATGTAGGTAGATGAAATTCAGTCCCATGCCCACATCTAGTGTCAAGGAGACTGAGAAATGGAGTCTCTAATCTGGACAGCCATGTGTCCAGCTAAAATGTGGGACAGTCTTATTGAAAAAGAGAATGGCTTTGGGGGATCAAATAAATAGTGTTTGCCACAAAGTAAAAACTGAAAGTCCCAAGTCCCTGCCCTAGATCCTCTAGAGATAGTAGAAATACAGTTTAGATTTTTTGTGTGTATAACTCTCTCTATATATATTTGTGTGTGTGTATATATATATATCTCCCTCTGTCTATATATATATAAATTTTTTTTTTGCACAGTTGTCTGAAAGTGTCCCAAGTGATAGCAACAAGTGCCATCACTACCTATTTGAACACTATTGATCAAAATCGTATTTTACGGTGGAGTTAATAAAACTATGTATCTTCTATGCACCTTCTCAGTGAAGGAAATGGCAGCCTACTCCAGTATTCTTGCTTGAAAAATCCCATGGATGGAGGAGCCTGGTAGGTTACAGTCCACGGGGCCGCAAAGAGTCAGACACAACTGAGCAACTTCGCTTTCTTTTCACTTTCATGTATCTTCTAGGGTTAACAGAATTCATTGATCATTTAGCATATTTAGTATAGCCTCTGAGATATAATATTTTTAAATATGTGCTAGTGACTGCTATAAAAGGGGCAACCTTACATACCTAGATTTTCTTTATTATCCGACTTAAATGGTATTTACTCTATAAAGCGTTCCTTTGTTCTTTCAGGCAGAATTAATAACTCTTTCCTGTTCCTATTTAAATTGGATATTACTTGTACATCTTCATAAAAGTCATGTGAAGTTGGTATATACTCAGTCCCTCAGTATAGATGAGGGAAACTTACACCCAGACCACTGATAAGCATGATAGAATGGGGATGTTAATCCAATCCGTTCAGCAAAAAATTATATTCCCTTTAGACTAAATATTACGTATGGTAATTACTCACTGAGGTAGAGAGAATTTTGGCCACCATGATCTCCAATGCTTGCTGCTATTCCCCTGAATATAGTAAGTTATATGAAAAAAGGGACTTTGCATATGTAATCATTTCTAATCTGCTGACTTTAAAATAAGTACATTATCCTGTATTACCAATATGGGGCCAATACAATCACATTAGCTCTTAAAAACAAAAGAAAGGCAGGAGTGGAGCTCAGAGAGATTCTAGGAATGAGAAGGATTTAGCACATCAGTGCTGGTTTGCAGATGGTAAAAGTCACATGAGAAAGAAGACAGGCAGCTTCAAAAAACAGAGTGGCCTCCAGCTAGTCCCTCATTTCTACAGCCTCACAGAAATGAATTCTGAAACAATTTGAATAAACTTGAAAGCAAGATTCTTTCTCAGAGCTTGCAGATAAAGCCCAATCTGGTTGATTACCTTGAGTTTGGCCTTGTGAGACCCAAAACAGACAATCCAGCTGAGATACATTGTACCTGGACTTCTGGCCCATAGAAACTATCAGGGAAATAAGAAAAAAAAAAGAGGATGTCGTTTTAAGCTGTTAAAATTGTGGCAATTTTAAATTATGGTAGCAAAAGATAACTAGTATATCTATTTACTTGTGTTCTGTATTAAATGAGTTACTAAAAATTTGCTGTTTATTTTTAACCACCTCCCCCCGCCAAACCAAACCACAGCATATGGCCTAAGTTACTAGCAGTCACTAGTAGTAGACAATACATTAGTGGCTAGCATTCAGTTCAGTTCAGTCCAGTCGCTCAGCAGTATTCGACTCTTTGCAACCCCATGAACCGCAGCACGCCAGGCCTCCCTGTCCATCACCAGCTCCCGGAGTTCACCCAAACTCATGTCCATTGAGTCGGTGATGCCATCCAACAATCTCATCCTCTGTCGTCCCCTTCTCCTCCTGCCCTCAACCTTTCCCAGCATCAGTTCAGTTTTCAGTTTCAGTTCAGTCGCTCAGTCGTGTCTGACACTTTGCGACTCCATGAACCACAGCATGCCAGGCCTCCCTGTCCATCACCAACTCCTGGAGTTCACCCAAACCCAGTCCATTGAGTCGGTGATACCATCCAACCATCTCATCCTCTATCATCCTGTTCTCCTGCCCTCAATCTTCCCCAGCATCAGGGTCTTTTCAAATGAGTCAGCTCTTCACATCAGGTGACCAAAGTATTGGAGTTTCAGCTTCAACATCAGTCCTTCCAATGAACACCCAGGACTGATCTCCTTTAGGATGGACTGGTTGGATCTCCTTGAAGTCCAAGGGACTCTCAAGAGTTTTCTCCAAAACTACAGTTCAAAAGCATCAATTCTTTAGCCCTCATCTTTCTTTATAGCCCAACTCTCACATCCATACATGACCACTGGAAAAATCTTATCTTTGACTAGATGGACATTTGTTGGCAAAGTAATATCTCTGCTTTTTAACAAGCTGTCTAGGTTGGTCATAACTTTCCTTCCAAGGAGCAAGCATCTTTTAATTTCATAGCTGCAATCACCATCTGCAGTGATTCTGGAGCCCCACAAAATAAAGTCAGTCACTGTTTCCAGTTTCCCCATCTATTTGCCATGAAATGATGGGACCAGATGCCATGATCTTCGTTTTCTGAATGTTGAGCTTTAAGCCAACTTTTTCATTATCCTCTTTCACTTTCATCAAGAGGCTTTTTAGTTCCTCTTCACTTTCTGCCATGAGGGTGATGTCATCTGCATATCTGAGATTATTGTTGTTTCTCCTTGGCAATCTTGATTCCAGCTTGTGCTTCCTCCAGCCAAGCATTTCTCATGATGGATTCTCCATATAAGTTAAATAAGCAGGGTGCTAATATATAGCCTTGACATACTCCTTTTCCTATTTGGAACCAGTCTGTTGTTCCGTGTCCAGTTCTAACTGTTGCTTCCTGACCTGCATACAGGTTTCTCAAGAGGCAGGTCAGGTGGTCTGGTACTCCTATCTCTTTCAGAATTTTCCACAGTTTGTTGTCATCCACACAGTCAAAGGCTTTGGCTTAATCAATAAATCAGAAATAGATGTTTTTCTGGAACTCTCTTGCTTTTTTGATGATCCAGTGGATGTTGGCAATTTGATCTCCGGTTCCTTTGCCTTTTCTAAAACATCTGGAATTTCACAGTTCATGTATGGCTGAAGCCTGGCTTGGAGAATTTTGAGCATTACTTTACTAGCATGTGAGATTAGTGCAATTATGTGGTAGTTTGAGCATTCTTTGGCATTGCCTTTCTTAGGGATTGTTATGCTTCTTACACATAAGAGCACATCTTTAATTCTCATGTTTTGAAGTAGGTAACTTTTTATCCCCATTTTACAGAGAGGGATTCTAAGGTCTAATTGACACATGTAAAGTCAAACAGCTAGTTCATGGCAGTGCCAGAATTTTGAATCCAGGAAGTCTAGTTCCAGAATCTGTGCATCAGTGAGAACCACTATGCTGCCTGATTTATTGAATAAACACTCAATAAAAATATATTAAATCATTTGTTGAAATAACTTCATGGAAACTACTTCCTCCTTTAAGAGGATGGCAAGGTATTCAAAATAAAGGTCTGTTTAGGTAATTGTTTTGAGCAGGGTCTTGTTTGCTCCAGGCTCCTTACCTAGATATTTGCTTTGAGTAGGCTTGGGATGGGACTCTGAAATTTGCCTCTTTAAAACCCTAGGTACATTTTAGATAAGGCCATGCTGAGAAATATTTGGCTATATCCTACAAGAACTGATTTAGTAAATACTTACAGGGCTTCTTTGGTAGCTCAGTAGGTAAAGAACCTGCCTGTAGTGCAGGAGACCCGGGCTCGATCCCTGGGTCAGGAAGATCCCCTGGAGAAAGAAATGACAACCCATTCTAGGATCCTTGCCTGGAAAATTCCATGGACAGAGGAGTCTGGCGTGCTGCAGTCCATGGGATCGCAGAGTCAGTACAACTGAGAGACTAACACTAACTTATTACAGACAATGGTTTTAACATTCATCTAAACATATTAAAGTAAAGAAGGCAGGTCAAGCTGAAGACTATATTGCACTTTTTAGGGATCCCCTGAATAAAAGAAAATGTTATAGAAGCTATGATTTTTGAAGTATTGCTCTTTATCATGAAGACCATCATAATCAAAGTAATATTAAATATCAGATTCAGAAATACATTGGGGACTTCCAAACATTTCATCTAATTTTAAAATGCAAGCCTTTCTAGTTTTTTGAATTAAAAAACAAGCATGATAAAGTGATAAGTATTATACTCAGTTTTCCTTATAGTTATTTAAATCGCTGCTGACAATTTATGTGACTTGTTGTTAAAGAAGCCTTTTAAACAGTGCTAAGGTATATTTATGGATGTTGTACACCAAATATTTTATCACAAGCTTTCAATGAATTGTTTTATTGTACTGAATTTATCATAACAAGTTATTTATTATATGTTCTCTTATTCGTGTTGTTACCCTACTTGGAGAAAAAATAATTTATATTTTCATGACATTTACTTGTTGATAGTAGTTTTTATAACCTTGCATTTTGATCTACTATTCATTTTTATCCATTATGATTTGTGATTTAAAGGTTTTACAACAGCCTTCTGAGTTTTATGCATAGTGAATCATAATACTGGGAAACTATCTCCTTGTATATGAGGTCAATAGTAGAATGAAAATGTGTTATTATTATAATATTTTAGAATTAAATATAAATAATGAAAAGTACAGCTAAATCTTAATTTAGTAAGGAATACATGTATACCTCTTCATTTTGATGTAAATTATTTTTTCATTGTTTCATAGACATGAAGACAGAAATCCAGTATTCAGATGACAAATTATGATGGATTATGCTCAATAAATTTTGTTCCTATTCATTTGGCTGTGTCTCATAAGCCAAATAAAATTGTCTAAATCAGGAAAATCCAACTGGAATGCTGTATTTTGGGGGAACTTAGATTAATAATTATAGCCTGAAAGATATACACTAACTGAAGTGTTTCCTCAGTCAAAAAGGGAAAATTGCATTATGCCCAGCATATCGTCTGTACTAAATCTATTTTATTTGTATCCTAATTCTATGATAATAGTGATATATGTATGGTCTATGATAAATATCTAGTAAGTAGACTTTTGGTTCCTCAAAACACTTCATTCCCTCACATTGTTGGATAACAATTTATCAAACCACGCTCTTAGACATTCTCCCACTTTCTTCCTAAATTAAATCTTAATGTTAGCTGCAACTGCCAGATATCCTTCATTCTGAAAAATGTAGCAGAGGAGTTGGAGATTTTTTGAAGTGCCTAGTCAATCCCTGGAGAAGGCAATGGCACCACACTCCAGTACACTTGCCTGGAAAATCCCATGGGCAGAGGAGCCTGGTAGGCTGCAGTCCATGGGGTCGCAAAGAGTCGGACACGACTGAGCGACTTCACTTTCACTTTCACGCATTGGAGAAGGAAATGGCAACCCACTCCAATGTTCTTGCCTGGAGAATCCCAGGGACGGGGGAGCCTGGTGGGCTGCCACCTATGGGGTCACACAGAGTCGGACGCGACTGAAGTGACTTAGCAGTAGCAGTCATTCCCCAATGAACTTGCTTCTTATTGTAAGGTAATTGGAGAAGACTTGGGGAGAGTGTCAGTTCAGTAGATAAGGGATTCTGGTTTCCCCATTAGATTTTTCCTGTATGCATTAAAATATGCCATCGATTAATGCTCTATTTGGGCTAAGGATCTACTCCCATAAAAGGATAATAAACTGTATGGGCTTTAATTTGTATGCTTTCTCTTTGTCGCTGTTCCTTGAGCCCTACTTGGAGTTACTTAGCTGCTGAGGGATGTTTGTTACCACATATTCCAGTATAACATTAAAAAATAAATTAGTTACATAAAAAAAAATTAAAAAGAAGTTGTTGATTCTGTTATCTCTGTCACTTTCCTTCTCATTGCTCAGTCTATCAGCCTCTTATAATGTACCTTATGTACCTTCATATATACTACAGTATCAGCTATAATAAAGCAGCTAACAAGAATCATTAAACCAGCAGACATACTTTAAAAGACAATGCCTAGTCAACTGGCTGTTCCGTGATGCCTGAAAGAGGTGTTTTTGGATCTAGTTCATGATCTTTTTCAGTGCTCAGTGGATTGTTTTGTTTATTTTGATTTCTGGGAAACACAAGGTTCAAATGTAAAAACTATGGAAGTGTTAATTTTATTCATTAAATTTGAGCCATTAATATATAAGCCCACAATTGAATCTTAATATTATAGGTTTTGTGCCATTCCAATTTCCCACAGATATAAAAAATTAATAATCACTGCTTCCAACACTAACACAACAAAGCAAACTGCAATAATAAGTTATTGCTTCCAGAGCATAAGATTAAACAATGCAGAGGATGTAATCCATACATATAAAAAACAGTATACTTATATTTTACACAATAATAGCAATTACCTAAGGTGTGAATCAGCACCAAGACATAAGTTTTTACTCTTTCTTAATATCGGTTCTTGAGGATGAAAATGCACTTATTCAATTTTCCACCCTTTCATTTCCAGCCTCACATAGTGCATTTTCTCTAATATAATAGGCATCAGTAAATATTTGTTAAGTGACTATTTAGATTATCTATGCCTTATAATTTAGCTATGCAATTAGTTTCTAAACTGTTCAGATGATACTTTCTTCTAAGACAGGCCTTGTCTAATTCATCTTTATTTTTCTTACCACCTCACATAGTTTGTTGAACATGCCTGCATCCAGTAAAACATGTCTGAATTTAACTGAATGGAACTGAGAAAGGTATTAATGCGACCAAGGCAATCTGTCCCATCTTTAAGCCATGCAGTTTGGATTCATACATGCTTTATTCATAAGCTGGCTCTCTAAACATAATTTATGTCAACCTCTTGGAAAATGTGTGCTATTCATTTTAAAAGGAATGGGTGAGAAGATGTTCGTGGTTTAAAGTGGTATTTGTTGAATTTTGCTTAGGAAAATCTAGGGTTATGTAGAGTGCCCTCAAGGAGGGAAATTAAACCAGAAAGTGATCCCTCCTGAAAATGTCTGCTTTTATCTGTTGAACATAATACATTTACAAGATTTTATTTCTATAAAGTTTAAAAAGTTGGAAAACAGTGGTCTAGAGTGACTTATCCCTATGATTGGCAAAAATAATAAAATAACTGGAAATAAACCCCTCTGAAGAATAAACAGACTAGATTAGAGTTTGCCATTTAATGTTAAGTGCATAGAAATTCAAAGCTGAACCCTTCTATTTGACATTTTTCTTGGTTCCCTCACTACAAGCAGTACAGTATTTCATTCAGCTTTTACCAGACAGATGTGGAAAATGAAAATATGGATTTCTAGTTTTCCCTCAGTTTATTGATATATAATTGACATGCAGCACTGTGTAAATTTAACGTGTACAGTATAATGATTTGACTCAAATATATTGTAAAATGATCACCACAAAACGTCTGGTTAGCATTCATCATATCCTATAGACACACCACAAAAGAAGAAAAAAAATTTTTTTTTTCTTGTCACAAGAACTCTTAGGAGTTACTTTTAATTTTGAAATACTCCATACAGCAGTGTTAATTTTAGTCTTCATGTTGCACAGTATATCCCTAGTACTTACTTATCTTATAACTGAAATTGTGAACATTTTGACCCTTTTCATCTAATTCCCTTTCTCCCAGCCTCCACCTGTGAAAATGTAGATTTCTTATGGATTTTTAAAACAGTCTTATAAAGCACATTCTCCTATGCATTGAAGATTTAAGAGCTATAATTATGATACCAAAACGGATTTAACTCAATCAGATTGAGGTCATAATCAGTGCTCTTTCCTATTATTTAAGTGGTTTAAAATTAAAGACTATCTGACTCCATTAAACACATGTGTCTTTCTTTTCCCTCGAGGATCTTATTGGGTAAGGAGGTCAAAATGGTCAATCCTTCCAAAATATGAAAACTGACTTAGTGGGAAAAAATTAACCTTTTTCCTCTTATATATCTTTTCTCAATATCCATTTGGAATTAATAAGCAAAACTTGAAAACTTTATAGATAGCCATACATTATGAAAAAATGAGCAGTCCTTGGTAAAGCAACCCTTTATTGCAAAACGTTTTAAACTGTATTCTCATGAGCATTTATGCTGCTATTTAACTGGCCAAGGTCACCCTTGGCCACATGTGGCTACTCAGAACTTAAAATGTGGCAAATCCAACTTGATATCTTCAACTGTATTTAAATATTTAGTTCAAAATGTAAATATTAATCATTTTATATATTTAAGCTGACATTTTAATATAATGGGTTAATTAAATGTATCACTAAAATTCAGTTCAGTTCATTTCAGTTGTTCAGTCATGTACAACTCTTTGCAACCCCATGGATTGCAGTATGCCAGGCTTCCCTTTCCATCATCAACTCCTGGAGCTTGCTCAAACTCATGTCCATCCAGTTGGTAATGCCATCCAACCATCTTATCCCCTGTTGTCCGCTTCTCCACCTGTCTTCAATCTTTCCCGGCATCAGGGTCTTTTCCAATGAGTCAGTTCTTCACATTAGGTGGTCAAGGTATCAGCATCAGTCCTTTCAATGAATATTTAGGACTGATTTCCTTTATGATTGACTGGTTTGAGCTCCTTGGAGTCCAGAGGATTCTCAAGAGTCTTCTCTAACACCACAGTTCAAAAGCATTAATTCTTTGGTGCTCAGCTTTCTTTATGGTACAACTCTCACATCCAAACACGACTACCATAGCTTTGACTAGATGGATCTTTGTTGGCAAAGTAATGTCTCTGTTTTTAGTATGCTGTCTAGGTTGGTCATAGCTTTTCTTCCAAGGAGAAAGTGTCTTTTAATTTCATGGCTGCAGTCACCATATGCAGTGATTTTGGAGCCCAAGAAAATAAAGTCTGTCATTGTTTCCATTGTTTCCTCATCTTTTTGCCATGAAGTGAAGGGACCGGATGCCATGATCTTAGTTTTCTGAATGTTGAGTTTTAAGCCGGCTTTGTCACTCTCCTCTTTCACTTTCATCAAGAGGCTCTTTAGTTCCTCTTTGCTTTCTGCCATAAGGGTGGCTTGCTTTATTTTGAAGATAAAGTCACCATCTTGTACCTCATTTCTAGAAATTAAATTTGTTGCCAGGCCCCTTTCATCAATACCTCAGATTCTCCATGTGGACAAATACAATACCAGTATATTCTATTATCATTCTTTCTAGATACTATGTTCCATATGTAGATCAACTTTTAGGCCCTGCTCTTTTCCTGCTGTGAGGAGTGGTGCCTGCGCAGGCACAGGAGGGCCTAGAGGAGCTATCCTATGTTGAAGGTCAAGAATGGCAGCGGTAAGAAGATACCCCACGTCCAAGGTAAGGAGCAGTGGCTGTGCTTTGCTGGAGCAGCTGTGAAGAGATACCCCATGCCGAAGGTAAGAGAAACCCAAGTAAGATGGTAGGTGTTGCAAGAGGGCATAAGAGGGCAGACACACTGAAACCATACTCACAGAAAACTAGTCAATCTAATCACACTAGGACCACAGCCTTGTCTAACTCAATGAAACCAAGCCATGCCTGCGGGGTAACCCAAGACGGGTGGGTCATGGTGTAGAGGTCTGACAGAATGTGGTCCACTGGAGAAGGGAATGGCAAACCGCTTCAGTATTCTTGCCTTGAGAACCCCATGAACAGTATGAAAAGGCAAAATGATAGGATACCAAAAGAGGAACTCCCCAGGTCATTAGCTGCCCAATATGCTACTGGAGATCAGTGGAGAAATAACTCCAGAAAGAATGAAGGGATAGAGCCAAAGCAAAAACAATACCTAGTTGTGGATGTGACTGGTGTGGATGTGACAGCAGTAGCCACAGGACTGGAAAAGGTCAGTTTTGATTCCAATCTCAAAGAAAGGCAATGCAAAAGAATGCTCAAACTGCCGCACAATTGTACTCATCTCACATGCTAGTAAAGTAATGCTCAAAATTCTCCAAGTCAGGCTTCAGCAATATGTGAACAGTGAACTCCCTGATGTTCAAGCTGGTTTTAGAAAAGGCAGAGGAACCAAAGATCAAATTGCCAACATCCTCTGGATCATGGAAAAAGCAAGAGAGTTCCAGAAAAATATCTATTTCTGCTTTATTGACTATGCCAAATTCTTTGACTGTGTGGATCACAATCAACTGAGGAAAATTCTGAAAAAGATGGGAATACCAGACCACGTAACCTGCCTCTTGAGAAATCTGTATGCAGGTTTGGAAGCAACAGTTAGAACTGGACATGGAACAACAGACTGGTTCCAAATAGGAAAAGGAGTACGTCAAGGCTGTATATTGTCATCCTGCTTATTTAACTTCTATGCAGAGTACATCATGAGAAACGCTGGACTGGAAGAAACACAAGCTGTAATCAAGATTGCCGGGAAAAATATCAACAATCTCAGATATGTAGATGACACCACCGTTATGGCAGAATGTGAAGAGGAGCTAAAAAGCCTCTTGATGAAAGTGAAAGTGGAGAGTGAAAAAGTTGGTTTAAAGCTCAACATTCAGAAAATGAAGATCATGGCATCTGGTCCCATCACTTCATGGGAAATAGATGGGGAAACAGTAGAAACAGTGTCAGACTTTATTTTTTGGGGCTCCAAAATCACTGCAGATGGTGACTGCAGCCATGAAATTAAAAGAAGCTTACTCCTTGGAAGAAAAGTTATGACCAACCTAGATAGTATATTCAAAAGCAGAGACATTACTTTGCCGACTACGGTCCATCTAGTCAGTTCAGTTCAGTTCTGTCACTCAGTCGTGTCCGACTCTTTGCGAACCCATGAATCGCAGCATGCCAGGCCTCCCTGTCCATCACCATCTCCCGGAGTTCACTCAGACTCACGTCCATCGAGTCAGTGATGCCATCCAGCCATCTCATCCTCAGTCGTCCCCTTCTCTTCCTGCCCCCAATCCCTCCCAGCAGCAGAGTGTTTTCCAATGAGTCAACTCTTCGCATGAGGTGGCCAAAGTACTGGAGTTCAGCTTTAGCATCATTCCTTCCAAAGAAATCCCAGGGCTGATCTCCTTCAGAATGGACTGGTTGGATCTCCTTGCAGTCCAAGGGACTCTCAAGAGTCTTCTCCAACACCACAGTTCAAAAGCATCAATTCTTCGGCACTCAGCCTTCTTCACAGTCCGACTCTCACATCCATACATGACCACAGGAAAAACCATAGCCTTGACTAGACGGACCTTAGTCCATGGAGAGGTCTGACAGAATGTGGTCCACTGGAGAAGGGAATGGCAAACCACTTCAGAATTCTTGCCTTGAACAGTATGAAAAGACAAAATTATAGGATACTGAAAGAGGAACTCCTCAGGTCAGTTGGTGCCCAGTATGCTACTGGAGATCAGTGGAGAAATAACTCCAGAAAGAATGAAGGGATGGAGCCAAAGCAAAAACAATGCCCAGTTGTGGATATGACTGGTGATAGAAGCAAGGTCTGATGCTGTAAAGAGCAATATTGCATAGGAACTTGGAATGTCAGGTCCATGAATCAAGGCAAATGGGAAGTGGTCAAATAGGAGATGGCAAGAGTGAACGTTGACATTGTAGGAATCAGTGAACTAAACTGGACTGGAATGGGTGACTTAACTCAGATGACCATTATATCTACTACTGTGGGAAGGAATTCCTTAGAGGAAATGGAGTAGCCATCATGGTCAACAAAAGAGTCTGAAATGCAGTACTTGGATGCAATCTCAAAAATGACAGAATGATCTCTGTTTCTAAGGCAAACCATTCAATATCACAGTTATCCAAGTCTATGCCCCAACCAGTAACCCTGAAGAAGCTGAAGTTGAAAGGTTCTATGAAGATCTACAAGATCTTTTAGAACTAACACCCCCAAAAGATGTCCTTTTCACTAGGGGACTGGAATGCAAAAGTAGGAAGTCAAGAAACACCTGGAGTAACAGGCAAATTTGGCCTTGGAATACGGAATGAAGCAAGACAAAGACTAATGGAGTTTTGCCAAGAAAATACACCGGTCATAGCAAACACCCTATTCCAACAACACAAGAGAAGACTCTACACATGGACATTACCAGATGGTGAACTATGAAATGAGATTGATTATATTCTTTGCAGCCAAAGATGGTGAAGCTCTATACAGTCAACAAAAACAAGACCAGGGGCTGACTGTGGCTCAGATCATGAACTCCTTATTACCAAATTCAGACTCAAATTGAAGAAAGTAGGGAAACCACTGGACCATTCAGGTATGACCTAAATCAAATCCCTTATGATTATACAGTGGAAGTGAGAAATAGATTTAAGGGACTATATCTGACAGATAGAGTGCCTGATGAACTATGGAATGAGGTTCGTGACATTGTACAGGAGACAGGGATCAAGACCATCCCCATGGAAAAGAAATGCAAAAAAGGAAAATGGATGTCTGAGGAGGCCTTACAAATAGCTGTGAAAAGAAGAGAAGTGAAAAGCAAATGAGAAAAGGAAAGATATAAGCAACTAAACGCAGAGTTCCAAAGAATAGCAAGAAGAGATAAGAAATCCTTCCTCAGTGATCAATGCAAAGAAATAGAGGAAGACAACAGAATGGGAAAGACTAGAGATCTCTTCAAGAAAGTTAGAGATAACCAAGGGAAAATTTCAGGCAAAGATGGGCTCGATAAAGGACAGAAATGGTATGGACCTAACAGAAGCAGAAGATATTAAGAAGAGGTGGCAAGAATACATGGAAGAACTATACAAAAAAAAATCTTCATGATCAAGATAATCACGATGGTGTGATCACTCACCTAGAGCCAGACATCCTGAAATGTGAAGTCAAGTGGGCCTTAGAAAACATCACTACAAACAAAGCTAGTGCAGGTGATGGAATTCCAGGTGAGCTATTTCAAATCCTAAAAGATGATGCTGTGAAAGTGCTGCACTCAATATGCCAGCAAAATTGGAAAACTTAGCAGTGGCCACAGGACTAGAAAAGGTCAGTTTTCATTCCAATCCCAAAGAAAGGCAATGCCAAAGAATGCTCAAACTACGGCACAATTGCATTAATCTCACATGCTAGTAAAGGAATGCTCCAAATTCTCCAAGCCAGGCCTCAGCAATACATGAACCATGAACTTCCCGATGTTCAAGCTGATTTTAGAAAGGGCAGAGGAACCAGAGATCAAATTGCTAACATCTGCTCGATCATGGAAGAAGCAAGAGAGTTCCAGAAAAACATCTATTTCTGCTTTATTGACTATGCCAAAGTCTTTGACTGTATGGATCACAATAAACTGTAGAAAATTCTGAGGGAGATGAGAATACCAGAGCACCTGACCTGCCTCTTGAGAAACCTATATGCAGGTTAGGGAGCAACAATTACAACTGGACATGGAACAACACACTGGTTCCAAATAGGAAAAGGAGTACGTCAAGGCTGTATATTGTCACTCTGCTTATTTAACTTTTATGCAGTGGACATCATGAGAAATGCTGGGCTGGAAGATGCACAAGCTGGAATCAAGATTGCCGGGAGAAATATCAATAACCTCAGATATGCAGATGACACCACCCTTATGGCAGAAAATGAAGAAGAACTAAAGAGCCTCTTGATGAAAGTGAAAGAGGAGAGTGAAAACGTTGGCTTAAAGCTCAACATTCAGAAAACGAAGATCATGCCATCTGGTCCCATCACTTCATGGGAAATAGATGGGGAAACAATGTCAGACTTTATTTTTTTGGGCTCCAAAATCACTGCAGATGATGATTGCAGTCATGAAATGAAAAGATGCTTAATCCTTGGAAGAAAAGTTACGACCAACCTAGATAGCATATTCAAAAGCAGAGACATTACTTTGCCAGCAAAGGTCTGTCTTGTCTAGGCTATGGTTTTTCCAGTGGTCAGTTATGGATGCGAGAGTTGGACTGTGAAGAAGGCTGAGCGACAAAGAATTGATGCTTTTGAACTGTGGTGTTGGAGAAGACTCTTGAGAGTCCCTTGGACTGCAAGGAGATCCAACCAATCCATTCTGAAGGAGATCAGCCCTGGGATTTCTTTGGAGGGAATGGTGCTGAAGCTGAAACTCCAGTACTTTGGCCACCTCATGCGAAGAGTTGACTCATTGGAAAAGACTCTGATGCTGGGAGGGATTGGGGGCAGGAGGAAAAGGGGATGATAGAGGATGAGATGGCTGAATAGCATCACTGACTCGATGGACGTGAGTCTGAGTGAACTCCAGGAGTTGTTGATGGACAGGGAGGCCTGGCGTGCTGTGATTTATGGGGTCGCAAAGAGTCGGACACGACTGAGCGACTGAACTGACTAAACTGATATGTCATTTGACTTGCAGCATGCAGTGACAAGTAAAAATAAAATAAAAATTGTCTCCATTATTAACAAACATGTTCTTTAGGCCAGGAAGCACTGTAATTCCCAGGTTCTTTTTATGAAATACTTCTGGGTCAAGGGTTTATCCAGTGTTGATGTACATAGGATATACTTGTATATCATAGTAAAATGAAGATCCTCAAGTTCTATTCAAGAAAGACCCAGATGCTATAGATTTTGGATCAGACCTAGGAAACTGCACAAACACTGAATATAGAAATGCCAACTCTGACAGAAACAAAATAACTATAAAAATACAAATGTGTTTTGGAGGAAACTAAGTTAACACCAAAAGTAAGATTGAAAGTTAACCTAATTTTATAATTTAGAAGTACATTTCACAAAAATATAATCAATGGAACTGAAAAATAAAGTTGATGGCTCATGTATGCTTTGACACTTAAATGAGAACAAATTTACCAGCCAGAAATAAAGTAGCGAACACCTTAGGACTTCTCCTGGAGTCAAGAAGAAGCACAAAACTGGGCAGCATTTTTTTTACTACCAATATTTAGGAGATACACATTTCTTGAAGAAGCATAAGAGCTGTATTCCCCTTACCATCGTCAATATACCACCCAAGTATACCTTTTTGGAGACTGATTTCCAGAAAACAACTAGGAAAGACACATGATAGTATGGTGTCTGGTAAGTTCTGTATGGGTAAGATTGGCTATAATATGATAGAAAAATGTTCCTCTTATAAGAAAAACCTGTAGTTCAGCAGAGCAGAGATGGAAAGAACGCAGATAGTATAGCAAGGTGGATAGTAGCTGTGTGTGGTGTAGTCTGATCATTTGCATTTCTAATGAATCCACAAGTGATGATGATGCTGTTGATCCAGGGTTCATACTTTGAATAACGGTAGTTTGGATTGCCAAAGTGTCAAGTCATTAGGGGTAAGAAATAATGCCTACCTACTTACCCAAGCACCAGATTTGGCCACTCAAAGACTTCAACAGCAAGGCTGCCCACAGGCACCACCAGGTGGCCCACCCAGAATCTCTGGACATGCTGATTGGGTGAAGTACTTTGCCTGCCAAAACCAGTCTATAAGAGTGGAAGAGGTGCCTACTTCCTCAAATGCACAGGCATCAATACAAGGCCACAATTAGTAGTCAAGGGATAAACACTAGCATTTGGAGTATCATGTTTCAACTGGAAAAAAAATACATATGCTTCTATATTGGAGAAAAATTCAATTTAGATTAAAAATTCAATTTAGATTTACTGAAAACATATCTTACAGGTGCTATGAGTAACTTCTTACATGGAGCCAGAAGATCTAATATCAGTGAATGTAGGCCAGGGCCAACTCATTTGTGACTTCAAACTGTTAGTAAAGTTGCATTTTTATAGACAAAGTCCCATACAAAGATTAAGGCTCCTGCTTTGGGAAAACACTTTTTGATCATGCTTCTTGTTAGTTATATTCTGATTTCTGGAAGACTACATGTCATTTTGAATGGCTCCCTAAAGGCAAAAATTTGTGAAGCATAAGCAGAGGAGCAGCACAGAGCTAATGAAAGCCTTGGGAGTGCTACAGGATAACAAAATACAGAGAGAAGACCAGAGTATCAGAAACTTGGAAAATTCACGGCCATGAGCTTTTGCCTTTTACAAATGTCAGGCACTCTGAGCATAAGATAGAAATGTAGGTATATGATAACTTTTTTAAAATTACTTTTTTCCCCCCTAAATACTATAGATGAATTTCTGGTGATATGATCTCCTTATATATATTGGGGTAGACATTTGAACTTAGAAAAAAATGAAGTTTGATAGAAATTTATGATTTTTCATACAGCATTGTGAGTAGGAATTTAGAAGCCAATTCTGGCAACTACCTTTAAAGCATAAGCACTTAGAAGGGAATGGATCAAAACATTGTCCATAGTTTTCTATGGCTATTGCATAAAAGTACATCTGCTGGATCATGGAAAAAGCAAGAGACTTCCAGAAAAGCATCTATTTCTGCATTATTGACTATGCCAAGGCCTTTGACTGTGTGGATCACAATAAACTGTGGAAGATTCTGAAAGAGATGGGAATACCAGACCACCTGACCTGCCTCTTGAGAAATCTGTATGCAGGTTTCGAAGCAACAGTTAGAACTGGAAATGGAACAACAGACTGGTTCCAAATAGGAAAAGGAGTATGTCAAGGCTGTACATTGTCACCCTGCTTATTTAACTTATATACATAGTACATCATGAAAAATGCTGGACTGGAAGAAACATAAGCTGGAATCAAGATTGCTGGGAGAAATATCAATAACCTCAGATATGCAGATGACACCACCCTTATGGCAGAAAGTGAAGAGGAGCTAAAAAGCCTCTTGATGAAAGTGAAAGAGGAGAGTGAAAAAGTTGGCTTAAAGCTCAACATTCAAAAAACGAAGATCATGGTATCTGGTCCCATCACTTCATGGGAAATAGATGGGGAAACAGTAGAAACAGTGTCAGACTTTATTTTTTGGGGCTCCAAAATCACTGCAGATGGTGACTGCAGCCAAGAAATTAAAAGACGCTTACTCCTTGGAAGAAAATTTATGACCAACCTAGATAGTATATTCAAAAGCAGAGACATTACTTTACTGACTAAGGTCCATCTAGTCAAGGCTATGGTTTTTCCTGTGGTCATGTATGGATGGGAGAGTTGGACTGTGATGAAGGCTGAGTGCTGAAGAATTGATGCTTTTGAACTGTGGTGTTGGAGAAGACTCTTGAGAGTCCCTTGGACTGCAAGGAGATTCAACCAGTCCATTCTGAAGGAGATCAACCCTGGGATTTCTCTGGAAGGAATGATGCTAAAGCTGAAACTCCAGTACTTTGGCCACCTCATGCGAAGAGCTGACTCATTGGAAAAGACTCTGATGCTGGGAGGGATTGAGGGCAGGAGGAGAAGGGGACGACAGAGGATGAGATGGCTGGATGGCATCACTGACTCGATGGACGTGAGTCTGAGTGAACTCCGGGAGATGGTGATGGACAGGGAGGCCTGGCGTGCTGCTATTCATGGGGTCTCAAAGAGTCGCACACGACTGAGCGACTGAACTGAACTGAACTTAACTGAGCACTGTAGTGGTGAAGAGTGTGGATTCAAGATAGACTGCTTGGGTTTGAATCTTGACCGAAAATTGTGGCACCTTAGGAAAAAAAGGTTTAAGTTCTCTGTACCTTTGTTGCTTCATTTATGAAAAGGAAGTAACAGTAAGATCTTCTGCATCTGGTTGTCATGAGCACTAAATAAAATAATCAATGGAAATAATTATCAGAGTATCTGATCTATAATAAGTGCCCAGCCACTGTTATACTGTTCAGTTCAATTCAGTTCAGTTCAGTTCAGTCGCTCAGTCGTGTCTGACTCTTTGTGACCCCATGAACCACAGCACACCAGGCCTCCCTGTCCATCACCAATTCCCAGAGTTCACTCAAACTCATGTCCATCAAGTCGGTTATGCCATCCACCCATTTCATCCTCTGTCATCCCCTTCTCCTCCTGTCCCCAATCCCTCCCAGCATCAGGGTCTTTTCCAATGAGTCAACTCTTCACATGAGGTGGCCAAAGTATTGGAGTTTTTGCTTCAGCATTAGTCTTTCCAATGAACACCTAGGACTGATCTCCTTTAAGATGGACTGGTTGGATCTCGTTGCAGCCCAAGGGACTCTCAAGAGTCTTCTCCAACACCACATTTTAAAAGCATCAATTCTTTGGTGCTCAGCTTTCCAACAACACAAGAGAAGACTCTACACATGGACATCACCAGATGATCAACACCAAAATCAGATTGATTATATTCTTTGCAGCCAAAGATGGTGAAGCTCTATACAGTCAACAAAAACAAGACCAGGAGCTGACTGTGGCTCAGATCATGAACTGCTTATTACCAAATTCAGACTTAAATTGAAGAAAGTAGGGAAAACCACTAGACCATTCAGGCATGACCTAAAAATCCCTTATGATTATACAGTGGAAGTGAGAAATAGGTTTAAGGGACGGATGTTTGTGACATTGTACAGGAGACAGGGATCAAGACCATCCCCATGGAAAAGAAATGCAAAAAAGGAAAATGGCTGTCTGGGGAGGTCTTACAAATAGCTGTGAAAAGAAGAGAAGTGAAAAGCAAAGGAGAAAAGGAAAGATATAAGCATCTGAATGCAGAGTTCCAAAGAATAGCAAGGAGAGATAAAAAAGCCTTCCTCAGCGATCAATGTAAAAAAATAGAGGAAAACAACAGAATGGGAAAGACTAGAGATGTCGTCAAGAAAATTAGAGATACCTAGGGAACATTTCAGGCAAAGATGGGCTCGATAAAGGAGAGAAATGGTATGGACCTAGCAGAAGCAGAAGATATTAAGAAAAAGGTTATACTGTTCGCTATTATTTTATTCAAAAATTTCAGAATTGTCTACAATAAGCCTATATTCCTATATTTTCAGGATAATGTTATATTAAAAACATACAACACAGATTTCCCTGGTGGCCTAGTGGTTAAGAATCTCCTTGCCAGTGCAGGGGACATGGGTTCAATCCCTGGTCTGGAAGATCCCACATGCCATGAAGCAACGAAGCCTGAGGGCCATAACTACTGAGTCTGTGCTGTAGAGCTTGCAAGTTGCAACCACTGAAGCCCATGCATCCTAAAGCCTGTGCACTGCAACTGGAGAAGCCAACACCAAGAGAAGCCTGTGTACCACAACTAGAGAGTAGCCCCCACTCATCGCAACTAGAAAAAGCCCACAAAGACCCAGCATAGTCAAAAACAAATAAATTAATTAATTAAAAAATACATTATTGAATATACATATATGTGCATAGTCACTCAGTCGCGTCCAACTCTTTGCGAGCCTATGGACTGTAGCCTGCCAGGCTCCTCTGTCCATGGGAATTCTCCAGGCAAGAATATTGGAGTGGGTTGCCATGCTCTCTTCCAGGGGATCTTCCCAACCCAGGGATGGAACCGAGGCCTCCTGCCTTGCACGCGGATTCTGTGACATCTGAGACACTAGGGAAGCCCATATACATATATACGTATACACATATATACTTTATTTTGTGTATTTTGTAATTTGGGATATAGAAAAGTTTGAAATGAGGACCTACTATTAGCCATTTATTTTGTAATCTAGTGAAATCAAACTGGATTCTAGACAAATAATGTATATACAATCTACATTTTTATTTCCATAGCTCTTGCATTATGTTTCTGATGGTGACTGACTGTGGGAGTCTATACATGTTATTTACTCCTTCTGTGTAAAATGAGGATCATAATACTGAACTTGTATGGCTGTGGTGGTAATTAGTTAAGATAAACACAGAAGGCTTCTCTCTGCCTGCTGCTACTGCTGCTAAGTCACTTCAGTCGTGTCCGACTCTGTGCGACCCCATAGATGGCAGCCCACCAGGCTCCCCCATCCCTGGGATTCTCTAGGCAAGAATACTGGAGTGTGTTGCCATTTCCTTGTCCAATGCATGAAAGTGAAAAGTCAAAGTGAAGTCGCTCAGTCGTGTCCTACTCTTCGCGACCCCATGGACTGCAGCCTACCAGGCTCCATCATCCATGGGATTTTCCAGGCAGGAGTACTGGAGTGGGGTGCCATTGCCTTCTCCATCTCTGCCTAGTGACTGGCATTCAATTACTATTAGTTACTATCACTCTAAATCACCTTTAACAAGTTAGACCACGTAGTCTGACATGTACTATTTTCATCTCAGGAAGTTCCTCTGAGAGACATCTACTCTTTACTGAAATTAAAACCATATCCAGTCCAAAATTCCATTACATGTGTAATTTGATCATCCTAAATATGTGAGTTAAGGAGTTCTTTTACCATTAATGCTTCTATAGAGATGACATATGATTATCTGAGGTGTGAAGTGACAGATGACTGTTCATAGCATAGCAATTTATTTTTGTCTAAAATACTGGAGTACTGTCACTATGGTGGCATAATTAACATCACAGGTTTACCCTGTGAAGAATTTCAAAAGAGACTTGTAATTAATATAATTGTGAACACAAAACAATTAGGGACATTATAGAATGTCTTGCAATTTATAATTGATAGGAAGGACTTCTTTCGTCAATTTGTTTATTTCTATTCTGTGCATGGAATTGCCCTTGAGTAGTTAGCAATGGGTGCTTCAATGCCATCTGGCTCTTTGTGGATAGGCAGGCACATCTCCAAAATCATAAGGTGAAATATCAACTGTAAAAAAAAGAGGTTTATGTTCTCTGTAATGTACTAGCACAGGCTTGAAGTCAATAACTGTTTGCTAGTCTCAAAAAGAACTTAAAACTGGAATTCAATGCCATAGAATGTCAGACAGCCCTACTTCCACCATCGAAGCAGGAAATACAACTTAGCAGAAGTTGCCTTTTGTGAAATAAAAGTCAGACATTGAATACTGCCAGCATCCCCTTGAAGTCTACCAATTGCCAGAGACCAGTTTAATGACCTATTTTGGTTTTGGAGTAGGTATCTTATGAGTTCTATTAAGTGAACTTTAGCAGCATGGATACAACAGACTAAATTATTCAAATCCTGAGTCTTTTTCTTCTCTAAGCCTAAATTCCTGATAGGTAGTGATTAAGGGCAGGAACCTTTGATGTCAAGGAGGCTCTAGTTTTGATCTTCCTCTACGAATTTTTGTGACATTTAATGAATTACTTAATCTCTCTGAGGCTCAATTTTCTCATCTGTTTAATGGTAATAATCTCTGGCTTTGTTATAAGGATTAAATCACCTCTAATATACTAGTCTATCTATTTCAATTTTCTGCACTCAGAACTTTACTAAAGTAGCAATTGTCAAACAATTGTTCTTCCCTATTACAATACCTCATCTCCTTTATTCTTCACATCCAATGCAGTACCAAGTCCTGTGGCTTTGGTTGCAAAACAAGTCCCCAGTCAGTTCACTTCTGAATATTTCTAGTACTAACTACCATCATGGGGCCTTTCCAGGTGATGTAGTAGTAAAGAATCAGCCTGTCAATGCAGGAGATGCAGGGGACTTTATTCTTGCCTGGATAATTCCATGGACAGAGGAACCTGGCGAGCAACAGTCCATGGAGTTGCAAAGAGTAGGGCATGACTGAGCACACACACACACACACACACACACACACACACACACACACACACACACATCATTATAATCCAATACAGAACTCTGAATGAATTCACTTCAGTTCAGTTCAGTCACTCAGTTGTGTCTGACTCTTTGCGACCCCATGGACTGCAGCAAGCCAGGTTTCTCTGTCCATCACCAACTTCCGGAGCTTACTCAAACTCATGTCCATTGAGTCAGTGATGCCATCCAACTACCTCATTCTCTGTCATCCCCTTCTCCTCCCCTCTTTGATCTTTCCCAGCATCAACATCTTTTCCAATGAGCCAGTTCTTTGCATCAGGTGGCCAAAGTATTGGAGTTTCAGCTTCAGCATCAGTCCTTCCAGTGAATATTCAGGACTGATCTCCTTGCTGTCCAAGGGGCTCTCAAGAGTCTTCTTGAACACCACAGCTGGATTCAACAGCCTCCTAATAGGTTTCCCTAATTCCATTCTTGACTCTCAGTATCCATTCTCCCCAAAAAGTTTTAAAATGCAAATCATATTATATCTCTTCCCTGCATAGAATTTTTTCAATAGAGTCTCATTGCTCTCAAGATAATTTCTTACTTCTGCTTGCAGGGTTTCTGTAATCAAGATCCTGACTACTTCTCCATCTTCTCATTTCATTCTCCCATCAGGCTTCCCTAAACATGGGATTTTCCAGGCAAGAATACTGGGGTGGGTTGCCATTTCCTTCTCCAGGGGATCTTCCACACCCAGGGATCAAACCTTGGTTTTCTGCATTGCAGGTGGATTTTTTACCGTCTGAGACACCAGGGGAGCCCTCTTCTTCACTGAGTTCTACCCAAACAGGCCTCCCTCTCTAACAACCTAAACTTTATTGTACCTTATGCCTAGAATGTTTTAACCCCAGATTTTTGTATAGCTAATTTTTTTAATCTTAGTCCAAATATCTCCTCCTCAAGATGGTCTTTCTTATCTCTTCCCCTAGTTATGTTATATGATCTTCCTGTTTACATTCTTTACAGCATCTAATATAATCTATAATTATCTTGTTCCTTTACATGTTTATCCCCTTCCTCAAGTACAGCATACGCTCTATGTAAGCAAGGATATTGTTTCCTAGAAAGGTTTCTGTGTCCTAGAAGTGTTCAATATGTATTTTAAAAATGAATGAAGAATATCTACAAACACTTACAACAATGTCTGTGTTCAAAAAGTGGTAACTAAAGTTTCTATTAAATGAAGAAAATGAGAATGAAAAGGAGAAGAGAAAACAAAAGGAGGGTGGAGAGGGATAAATAAAATAGAGGGAAGGCATGGAAAGAAGAAGCTAAGGAATAACTTAAATATTTCTCTACATTTATACTTTGTTGATTCAATGGCAAAGACATAATACATTGAATTCTAAAAGAATTATTTCCAGTAAGCTATGGAAAATTACAGGGAGAAAGTTAATTTTGAATTGACAGATAACATCAAATAACCCTCTCAATAGGAGGGATGTTTGGAGAAGGGAGTGGCAACCCACTCCATCATTCTTGCCTGGAGAATCCCATGGACAGAGGAGCCTGGTGGGCTACAGTCCATGAGGTCGCAAAGAGTCGGACACAGCTTTGCAACTAATATACATATATACATACATTGGGTTAGTTTATAGCACCATTTCTCATATTGTTAACAAGGCACCAACTTTCTCCACCAAATATTTCACAATCAGTAAGCTTTCCTGCTTCTTCAAGGTCTCAAATTTCTTTTCTTCTGTGGAGAAGCTGGCATATTTCTTATTTACAAGTGAGCTTCCCAGGTGATGCTAATGATAAAACACACAGACACACACACACACACACAAACCCACCTGCCAATGCAGGAGATGTAAAAGACATGGATTTGATCCTGGGTCAGGGAGATCCCCTGGAGGAGGGCATGGCAACCCACTCCAGTATTCTTGTCTGGAGAATCCCATGGACTTCAGCCTGCCAGGCTCTGCTGTCCAAAAGAGTCGAACATGGCTGAAACAACTTAGCATGCATGCACATGTAGACAAACATAGTTCAAATGATGCTAATTCTGCCTTACAACATTCCTATTCCAAAAGAATACCTTGGAAATCTATAACTATATATTTTTATGAATGTGTTAGACTGTGATTCCAAGAGTTACAAACCATTTTGTACCCAAAATGTTTCTAACTTAAGGCTTTATATCTCTAAATGTAAGCCGCTTTGGGCAGGACTACTTTTGTATGTGTATACATATATATGTATAGCTTCCAGAACGTTAATCTTGATTGATATTATGCAGTGAATGATTCTGCAAATATTTTGAACCTTATTTCCTGTGTTATGTTAATATGTTGTCAGGGACTCTCTATCCTCATGTTATGTTCTTCTTTTATAATGGAAACTATGTCACTTGATATTTCTTATACAACTAGGAATGTTAAATCTGGTTTAATCACAGAGGGCTTCCCTGGTGGTGCTAGTGGTAAAGAACCTGCCTGCCAATCCCTGGGTTGGGAAAATCCCCTGAAGAAGGAAATGACAACCCATTCCAGTATTCCTGCCTGAAGAATCCCATGGACAGAGAACCTGGCAGGCTACAGTGCATAGGGTCGCAAAGAGTCAGACACGACTGAAGCAACTTAGCATGCGTGCATGCAATCACAGAGAACCATCATTGAAGGGTCATTGCATGAACTGTCCAAAATTATTCTCAAGTGCATTCTCTCTCTTTGTCTCTGTTTCTCTCCCTTCTCTCCTCCCCCCTTCCTCCTCTTGTTTCTTCTCTTTCTTTATACCTCTAAACAATACTTCCTATAGCAGTGCTAAAGAAGATAGCACAGTCCTAAGCCATTAAGAGGAGCATCTTCACTTGTGTACCTTGACATCTCTGAGCAATGAGTGATGATATTGGTGAGTTATGATTTTAAGAAGCAATTTTTCATCAATTATGTTAATTTATTTGCAGCAAGGGTGGTGTGTGCAAGGCCTTATTATTACATATATTAGCACCCCAGAAAGTAGCTATGGCTAGACTTTCTGGTTTCTAGATAAAGTTTTAGTCTAGGAGTCCCACTAGGCAGATTGACTGATACCAAAATCTTCAACATGCCTAAAAGAAGTCATTTTAAATAACCTGTGACCTCAGTTTCCATGATGGACTCCCTATTCAACTGTTTGCTTAGAGTATTGAGAGCTGGCATACATTGTCTTCTGTTATCCCACTTTCTTGCTAAATAAACCTCATATTTCTTAACATGAATCAAAAGCAGTAACTTAACTAATTAGTCTGACATTTTGATTACACACTACTTTCCACCAAACCTAACCAAAACTTCAGTGGCTTAAAACTACAGAGATCTAAAGAAAATGAAACAAACACTGACCAGGACTCAAGGACCACACAAGTAGAAACTTTTTAAAAATCACCATTCCTTTTACTATACACAACAGATTTAGAAACACAAACTGTAAATAAACATCCTCCATCCTCTTTTTCCTACAGTTTTTCATTTTCATGAGCTTTTGGCCTGGATGTTTCTAATTTTCTAGAAAGATAAGATACTAGATATCCAGTCTCTTTGGAAATGAATTCCACCAGGGAGCCATCAAATTTTGCAGAATGAAGAACTTTAATCATTTTATTTCCAACGTTTCTTCAGGAGCTTTAAGCAGCATGAATGTAGTAAAAATGTTATACCTGTTACCCATAAAATGGGTGATGCAAAAAATATGTTAACTTCAGGGTGGGAATTAAAGTACTGTGCACATCATATTTTTAAAAAAAAATTTTTAGATTCATGTTGATGTATGGCAAAACATCATATTTTTTGAATGAAAACTTTCAAGCTGGAGAATATCATAGAGTTAGTAAGTCTTTTAGGCGGTTTTATTTATTTATTTATTGCTTGATTATATGGTATTTCTTTTTTTCTAATTTTTATTTTTACTTTATTTTGCTTTACAGTACTATATTGGTTTTGCCATACATTGACATGAATCAGCCACGGGTGTACATGAATTCCCAATCCTGAACCCCCCCCCCCAAACCCATATCATCTCTCTGGATCATTGCCATGCACCAGCCCCAAGCATCCTGTATCCTGTATCAAACATAGACTGGCGATTCGTTTCTTACATGTTTCAATGCCATTCTCCCAAATCATCCCACCCTCTCCCTCTCCCACAGAGTCTAAAAGTTCATTCTATACATCTGTGTCTCTTTTGCTGTCTCACATACAGGGTTATCATTACCATCTTTCTAAATTCCATATATATGTGTTAGTATATCGTATTGGTGTTTTTCTTTCTGGCTTACTTCACTCTGTATAATCGGCTCCAGTTTCATCCACCGCATAAGAACTGATTCAAATGTATTCTTTTTAATGGCTGAGTAATACTCCATAGGTTTTAAAATAAATTATTTATATGACTATGTTTCCCAAAATAGTCTCTATGGAACACTTGCTGTGTGAGATGTTGTGCAAAAAAAAGTCTACTTGTAAAATTTTACTTAGAGGATCTTACAGTGAACATTCTTTAGAGGATTCAGTGCTACTTATATATTAAAGACAGGGCCATGAGCAGCAGTAATGACATTCACCCTGCCAGGAGTCAGTGTGAGGAATTCCACCCGTGACAAGGTCATGAGGAAGGAAGCTGACATACGCAAGGTCGTGATCAGACTTCAGGAGTTCCCCCTGACATTTCCTGAGCATCCACCCCCCCAAAAAAATAAGAATCTGTTTTCTTTTCCACTCTTCTGATATTCTCTGGAAAAAAGTCAACTCAGGGCTTTAGTCCTCTGCATTTGAAAGGGATGTTTCAGTTAAACCCCCTCTGATAGCTCTCTAGCTTGCCTAACAGGTTCCCCAGACCTCTTACAGCTTGTGAATTGCTTACAGCCCCCCAACCGTGAGAGGCACAAAGCTTAAAAGTGTCTTAAAGATACAGAACCTTTTCTAAAGAGTTAAAAATCATATTGGTGATGGGTTTTCACTGTTGACTCAATGACTGCTGCCAGGCCTCCATATTCTTTATCTTTTAGGCACCTGGGAGGATGTTATTCAATGTCAATGGGATATGGAAAAAGATATATAGTAGTTTTGATGTTAGCAACACTAGACTTTTAAGTTAATTACTTTTCTCTTTGTCATATATCACTGCACTCCTCTTGGGTCCTTGCTATGTAAGAATGTAACTTTATTTAGTGCTTTCTGAGAATGGCACCAGACTTTGGGAAGATCAACACAAATAAGTCTTCTGGTTGACAAACCCTTATCAGAAAAAAGGCTGTAAAATGTTAATTGGCCCTTTTGGTTGGAAGATGATGTAAATTACCTAAGACTTGTGTGTACAATTAGGTATTGCAGAGAGAAAAGCCTGGTTTTGATAAGAGTCTGGACTGCTAACGCTGCATAACTTTGTGTTACCCATTGATCTCCATGTTTTATCAAAAGTATAAAAGGCCTTCTAAACAATAGAAGATGGAGCCAGTTGCTGGACTGGTTTCCCCCGTGTGTGTGTGTGTGTGTGTGTGTGTGTGTCTTTCTCTTTTTCTCCCTTTCCCTCCCTCTGCTCTTTACTTTAATTTCAGGCTGAATTCCCATCTGGGGCATGGAGGCTCGCGAAGTCTACTTACTTGCCCTGGCTGTTAAGACCCGCGCAAAAGGGAGCCTAAGGCGAGGCACCCTTAGATATTCAAGCGAGCGCTGGTGGCCCAACGTAGATGGTGCAAATTCCTTGTCTGGAATTTTATTGGTCTTCCGCGTAATCCAAGTTATTCAGCCTTCTTTCTCCACTAAATTTTCCTACTATACTATTTCTTCCTAATCTAATCTTATATTAATAAATAAATAAGTTTTTTCCTTGCCGACTCCGTCCACCCTTTGAATTCCCTGGATCCAGCGGGGCTGGACCCCAGCATCACCCCATGTAATCCTTATGAAGAACTTGGTGTAAAAAATACTGATAAAACAATTTCTTCCCTAAACCAGACAGGAGGCCATTGCCCATTTCAAGGATTCAGTCTTTTCCGTATTCTCCAACTAATTTATTTTTCATATAACTTTTAAGAAGAGTGGTATTATAGAAATACTATATCCCTTCAAAACTGAACACTTACATCAATGCAATAAAATACAAAGTGATGCTACAACAGTCAATAGCTGTTTCCCTCTTCCCATTATGCCAATTAATTGTCAATTATTTCATTTACTCTGAAAATCTTACTCTTGACCCAATTTCCAGCCTCAAAACAAGGTTTTATCTCTCATTTTCTTTTCACTGTCAAAGTGCTGATTGGTTGCTAGTCCCATTGAATCTATCTCAAAGAATCCACTTGTATCTACTCAGCATGATATGTATTTTCACCTCTGTGCCTTTTCTTCTTCTATTCACTCCAGAAAAAAATGACCTTCTTCCAACTTTTCACTTACTGAATTAACAAACTATTTATTTTTCAGTTTCAAATGCAACAACTTTTGAATGTCTTTTCTAGTCTCTACTCTTATACTGAATTCCTCATTCCCTTGCATTTTAATAGAAAATCGCTTAGGCAACTAGCCTTGTTTAAAAACTATATTGAATTTTACCTCATATTAAGATTGTTTTTTCCTATGTTTACAGACTGTAACCCTCTCGAGAGCAGGAGTCCATGAATTATTCTCCCCTCTATTATGTAGAACACTGCCTTACACAAACTGGCATTAAATATTTATTTGTTGATTGAGTCAGTAAATGTCAATAAATTGAACATTGAAGAGAGCTTTATTTGCTTCCATGGAGAGAAATGCATGTAAATTCTAGAATTTTGTAACAATAAAACACTGAATTACTCAGTGTATTCTTTCTTGAGGTTGTACACCTTTCTATCTTTAATTTTTAATTCTCACAACTCCAAGTATTTATTCTAGAGTAGGACAAATATTTCAGTTTCAAATGTTCTATGAATGATCTATCACTTGAATTATATTTTAAATTAAATAGCATTGAATTTTTCTAGTCTAAGTTATATGACTGGTTTCTGCGATTTCACATCAGGAATGGGACATACAGGTGATGTAGGGGATTAATGAAAAATGAAAACTTGATCCATAATGATTAATAAAAATAACCATATTCATTTCATCTCACTTTTTCTCTCTTCTCCAACTCTTGAGTTTGGAATGCTACATAATTAAAATGTAATATCAAAAAAGAAAAGTAATATCATAAAATACAAGTTCAAATACTCAGGTAAAGCCCCAATGGGTATCATCTTTATTTTCTCAAAAGTGCCTACAGCAAGAACAACAATAAATGAAACCCACAAAGATCAGCTGAAGGCAGTGCTGACAATAATGAAAAGAAAGGACACAACATTCAGGGAGTGGTATTAAGGACCCTAGGTATTTATGGATTTGGAAATGAAGAGAAATGATGAATGAAAATTCATAAAGTGTTAAGGAATGTAAAGCTAAAGTTTTCTGGTTCATTTTCGTCCTTATTCAATGGTGCCATGAAATGAGTTCAATTATGAATATAAAGAGTAATAAACCATAGTCATTCCTTCAACTCAACTCTGAAAAGGATCCAATCAAAAGTTAACCATAAAAACTAAATTCAAAATTTGAATGCACACATACCCAATAGACACCAGTAAAAATAAATGGCATCTTTTCTAGTTCTCAGACAATGAATTGTTATAAAACCAAACAAAACCTCTTGGAAAAATATCTAACAAAACTTGTACTTTTTTCATTTCGATTATCTTCTCCTCAAATATACTTCACAGAGAATCATTACAAATCCCATGTGTGATAAGCTCATTTCACTTATAACTCAAACCTCCAAGCCACCAAAAATACACCATGGTTCCCAAACTCCAAGAATCTAAGATTGAAAGATTTAAAAAAGACAGACCAAACCAAAACAAAAACAAAAAACACTTGGCCAAATTTCTTGTTTTCAAGAAAGGA